>NC_083570.1:63770377-64070377 GCF_027579695.1 Neoarius graeffei
ATAACGGGAAAGTAAGGTTAATAATATAACTTAGATTACACATTTTTTCAGTTTTACTCAAATTAGGGTGGTGCAAAAATGAGTACACCCCACAACAAAAACTACTACATCTAGTACTTTGTATGGCCTCCATGATTTTTAATGGCAGCACCAAGTCTTCTAGGCATGGAATGAAGAAGTTGCCGACATTTTGCAACATCAATCTTTTTCCATTCTTCAACAATGACCTCTTTCAGTGACTGGATGCTGGATGGAGAGTGATGCTCAACTTGTCTCTTCAGAATTCCCCAAAGAAAATAATTTCTTTACACCACCAAGGTGAAGGCTACAAGAAGATCAGCAAAGCTTTACTTATCAGTCAGAATACTGTCACAAAAGTGGTACAAACATTTCAGAAAGTTGGAATTGCAACCCTCTCACAGAGATGTCCAGGTCGTCCACGGAAGTTAACACCTCGACAGGAGCGTCTTCTGATGAGAAGGGTTGAAGAAAATCAGCATGCACTTTCACTGCAGTTATCTAAAGAAGTAGAAAGCCAAACTGGGGTGACTATTTCCCGTGACACAATACGGCGTACACTGCAGAGGAATGGCATGCATGGATGCTGTCCAAGAAAGAAGCCTCTCCTAAAGCCCAGGCACAAAAAAGCCCGCCTAGAGTTTGCCAGGGCCCATGCTGACAAAGATGAAGACTACTGGGACTCGATACTCTGGAGTGATGAGACCAAGATAAATGTTTTTGGAACTGATGGCTTCAAAACTGTATGGCGTCGCAAAGGTGAGGAATACAAAGAAAAATGCCTGGTGCCTACAGTGAAACATGGTGGTGGCAGTGTCCTTATGTAGGGCTGCATGAGTGCTGCTGGTGTCGGGGAGCTGCATTTCATTGATGGCATCATGAATTCACAGATGTATTGCTCTATACTGAAAGAGAAGATGCTACCATCACTCCGTGCCCTTGGTCGTCGTGCACTTTTCCAACATGATAATGATCCTAAACACACATCTAAGGCCACTGTTGCATTTCTGAAGAAGAACAGGGTGAAAGTGATTCAGTGGCCAAGTACGTCTCCTGATCTGAACCCAATCGAACACCTATGGGGAATTCTGAAGAGACAAGTTGAGCATCACTCTCCATTCAGCATCCAGTCACGGAAAGAGGTCATTGTTGAAGAATGGAAAAAGATTGATGCTGCAAAATGTCGCCAACTTGTTCATTCCATGCCTAGAAGACTTGGTGCTGTCATTAAAAATCATGGAGGCCATACAAAGTACTAGATGTAGTAGTTTTTGTTGTGGGGTGTACTCATTTTTGCACCACCCTAATTTGAGTAAAACTGAAAAATGTGTAATCTAAGTTATATTATTAACCTTACTTTCCCGTTCTAAGTTAAACAGATGTTATATTAAACTTTGTCTTGTCAACATTTTGGAAGTTGTTTGTGTTCATCGAGATATCGTTTAAAATGTTACTTTTCAAAGGGGGTGCACTCATTTACGCTCAGCACTGTATATATAGTAGCAGTTTTGCTTGGAAATGCACTTCCTGGAGCACATTTTGTGTTGATATAAAAAAAAAAAGATCCCAGCTGTATATGATATCCCTAAAGGATCCAGTTTAACTACTTTCCATAGAAGAAATGTGTAGAATAATGAATAATAAATACAGATACAATAGCAGTCTAAAGTTTGGACACCCCTACTTACTGTCAGTCCTGCGTGCCTTGGCTCGTGCCCCTGAATGTGCGCCTCGGGCTGCGTGCGCGCCGAGTGAGCTACAGCACGCATGCCTTGAACAAGGCGCACCTGTTTTCAATCAGTGAACTATGTTGGGCTATTTAAGGACTGCACCGATGGTAACGTGCTGCGAAGTATTACGTCATGTTCAGTGCGCATTACCGAGCCTTGTTTCCCATCCTTGTGGTTTTCCTGGTTTCTCGACTCCTGTTCCTGGTTCTAGTTCTCGTCCTCGTTTTGCCTCCGATATCCTGTTCGCGCCTCAATCAACCTTTTGCCTGTTTCCCTGTTTATGACCTTGCCTGCCGAGTTAGACTGTTTGCTTTTGTGTGTGCTTTCCTGCACTTCCTGTACAGATCGCACTGTATTATAATAAACACTTCTGCGTTTACATCCACCCAGGGGCGTCAGAAGCATTTTTAATGTGGGGGGGACATATTGGTGGGGGGTCCTCCCCCAGAAAATTTTTAATTAATTAGATGCCATTTCCTGCATTCTGGTGTATTTTTAACAGGTTGTTAAACACCTAATTTTACCTACAAAAGTCACTTAATTCAATGACTATTTTAGAGACTCAACAATAAGTCCTCATTCAACTAGTCCATATATTCATCAGCCTGTTTTTAAACCCACCGCTACGCCTAAGATAATGAGATGAATGTGACATAATTTATCACCAACAATGACTTTATGGGGGCGGCACAGTGGTGTAGTGGTTAGCGCTGTCGCCTCACAGCAAGAAGGTCCTGGGTTCGAGCCCCGGGGCCGGCGAGGGCCTTTCTGTGTGGAGTTTGCATGTTCTCCCCGTGTCCGCGTGGGTTTCCTCCGGGTGCTCCGGTTTCCCCCACAGTCCAAAGACATGCAGGTTAGGTTAACTGGTGACTCTAAATTGACCGTAGGTGTGAATGTGAATGGTTGTCTGTGTCTATGTGTCAGCCCTGTGATGACCTGGCGACTTGTCCAGGGTGTACCCCGCCTTTCGCCCGTAGTCAGCTGGGATAGGCTCCAGCTTGCCTGCGACCCTGTAGAAGGATAAAGCGGCTAGAGATAATGAGATGAGATGACCAGGCATGACATGGCATCATGCAAACTTCATAACACAAAATCACACTGTGTCAAGCAACGGTGACACATAAAAAATAACTTCACACAATGGACAGGTGCAATTTTGTTCACCACCAACAGTAACTTTAGTGGGTGCGTTTTACTTTTTTCCGATTTAGTGATACTCATAACAAAAATGGCATGGCATCATGCAGTCTTCATAACACAAAATTACACTGGGTCAAGCAATGATGCATAAAAGAGAACTTCACACAATGAACAAGTGCAGTTTTATCAACCTACATGCAATGGTGGTACTACAGTAACATTTACAGATTAGTATAACAAATAGATTTATAGATATTACTCCTTCTTATATTGGTGCCACCACAATTTCTACCACTTCATAACTTTTATCCCCCTTTCCTTCACAATCCACCTGGAATAACATCCATCTCTCTCCACTGCTTTCCTTTCTACTATTCCTTCCCCATACACTGATTTCCCATCTTACTTTCCAGAAAACTGGCAAAGACCAGACAAAACAAGGAATCAATAAATATCATCAGAGCAGACTTGACCTCATTCTTGGCATTACAGTAAGGTCGGCCTACTGGGTTTGAATTAAATGATAGCTAACATTAAGCTAGCTGATACATCTCCTAACATTGACTAGCCAGCTAACTGCACTAACATTTCCATTGGGACAAAAAAACCCTGTCCTGTGGGGAAATTTTGACTGACTTTCCGCTTCTTTGTAAAGAATGTCCTTATGTCCATTGTGTCTGGTGAGGGAGCAAATACTGCAAACAATTCATCATCAACCAAGAATACCCCATTAGGCTAAGCTTATTTCATTGTTTAGTTGAATATTAATTTAACGTGTCCTAGGGTTAATTTTGAGGGCATATAACAAAAGAATAAGGTTTTAGCAAAAGCTAGACATTATGAGGTTGCAATGGGGCTGACGTCACCTCCTCCACTTTCGTAGGGAACGCCCGGAAAACCCGGAGTGGATTTTCAGTGCTCTGTGTATTCTCTTATCGATCAGGTGGAATGGATTCTTTCACGAAGCAATAGAAACGGCGCTGGGTGAACTCATATTTTATGTTAAATGTGGGGGGGTCCAAACGAAGAATTATGAAATGTGAGGAGGACACGTCCCCTTCACATTCAATGGTGGCGACGCTCATGCATCCACCTCCTTCGCGCACCTGACACTCATTCATAGGTTTTTCTGTATTGTGACTATTTTCTACATTGCAGAACAATACTGAAGACATCAAAACTATGAAATAACATATAGAACATAGATGGAATTATGTGGTAAACAAAAAAAGTTTTAAACATAATATGTTTCATACATTGAGATCAATGCGTTTGAGATCAAACAGTAAATAGTAAATAATAAAAATACAGAAAATAGCCTTATTCCACAACTGTAGTAATCCACTGACGTTTTAATTAATAAAAATAAAGAAAAAAACTATTGAATTAGAAGGTGTGTCCAAACATTTTGACTGGCACTGTGTATTATAATGACAGTAAATGAATATGCTACTGAAAATGCAAAATGTTGATTGCATTGGTTTGAATTTTTTTTTTTTTGGGGGGGGATGTTTCAGTATATTATAAGTGATTGGTGGTCATGGTAAATAAATCAAATAGTACATTATTAGTACTAGCTACTGTATTTGTAATACTATACGAATAGTACAGTACATTAGAGGTTGCAGTATGCAATTTCATAGACAGTTTTACAAGAGGTGCAAAAGATGTATTGTTTAGGTGGTGGTGAAAGCCTTGCTGGAAGGGAACTGACAGAAAATCTAAGCATTATAAATAATACTTTGCAACATGGCGGCACGGTGGTGTAGTGGTTAGCGCTGTTGCCTCACAGCAAGAAGGTCCGGGTTTGAGCCCCGTGGCCGGCGAGGGCCTTTCTGTGTGGAGTTTGCATGTTCTCCCCGTGTCCGCGTGGGTTTCCTCCGGGTGCTCCGGTTTCCCCCACAGTCCAAAGACATGCAGGTTAGGTTAACTGGTGACTCTAAATTGACCGTAGGTGTGAATGTGAGTGTGAATGGTTGTCTGTGTCTATGTGTCAGCCCTGTGATGACCTGGCGACTTGTCCAGGGTGTACCCCGCCTTTCGCCCGTAGTCAGCTGGGATAGGCTCCAGCTTGCCTGCGACCCTGTAGAACAGGATAAAGCGGCTACAGATAATGAGATGAGACTTTGCAACATAGATTGGGAGAACATGCATGCCTGTTGGGAATGGTGATGGAAGAAGTGAGGACACGTGCAGGGTAACTGTAACATGGAACTGGGGCGGGTGGCTAAGCCTTCGTGATAATGGTGGAAATGCTACTATTTCACGTCCCCAGTAAATTTCACTTGACCATATTGACAGCTGGGCTATTTATTTATTGGAGCAGGTAGACACTTTGCTGTTCGCACTGGACTGACAGCATTTTCAGTGTTGAGTTGCTTTGCACACAATATGACATGACAGGCTCCTATGAAATTTGATCACTGTCAGAGGAAGCCCACAATAATTGTGTCAGCAGCAATGAAAACAGGAAGGAAGACTGGTAGTAGGGGCAAATGCTGTCACCTGTTGGTTAAGAAATTAGATCAAGTGACAGATTGGAGCTGGGTTGATATGATTTTCTTTGGGTCTTGGGGATTGTGTTAAAAACAGACTTGATGAATCCAGATGTTATAAGACATGTTGGAGACCTGTATTCATCACATCACTGGCTGAGCACTTTGCCCTGTAGGCTGATTCAAGTTAGGGTTCCTGAGTAATTTGACATGGACCAGTACCAAGCTGGCTTCTCAGAGCCCCAGGGCCTCAGTGTAATGGGAAAATAAATGGCCTCATCATGCCTGAATGAAGGCCGGAGAGCTGTGTCTGGGAAAGGGAATAATGCAGGCTGTCACTCAGTCACAGAGAAGGTCCCCAGGCTCATGAAGCGAACATAGTAGGAAACGTGCAGTGTGTAGGTCAGACAAGAGCAAAAGTATGTGCTTACCTACACAGGCACTAAACTCATCCTCATCTTGTTGGCTTCATCCCAGCCTGACTGGGTCTTGGAAAAGCAATAATCCAGAACAAGTGTAGTTACATTTGTGTTTTCATATTTCTCATAATACTGGAGACTGTTCTTACTTTTATTCCACATAAATATGTTACCAGCTGTGTCACTGTCTAATTTAATCCTCACTGCTTGACTTTATATTGCTTGGCTGTCTGGTGCTACACTCAGATGCTACACTCAGTGCATGAAAATAATATATAGTTTTATGAGGATTTATGTGGATTTTTCTTATGCCTACGCTATTCTATGTGTTTGTTTTCATAATTACGCAGCCAACTAATCGTTCTTCTAAAGCATATCTAAGAGGTGAGCCTCCGTAATGCATTTTTAATTGCAGCGATTAAACATTTTAATGGCAAATCATAAATTGTTAGGACTAGGACTGTTTTGGCCTCTAGAGGCCGCTGTTATTTCCTTTTCATGTCGTGTTTATTTTGGCCTCTAGAGGCCGCCACTGTTCCTGTGTTTTGTGTTTGTGTTAATTGCCTAATTATCTTCACCTGTGTCCTTAATTAGTTTGTCTATTTATACCCCTGAGTTCAGTCCTCTTGTCACGGAGTCTTTGTGCTGTTATGTTTATCTCCAGTTTCCTTTGTACTGTGTTTTTTGATCTTCTTAGCTTTTGAATTTTTGCACTTTGCTTTTCTTTTGGATTATTACTCTTTGGTTTTTTTTTGTCTTTTGTTTTGCCCTGTATATAGTGTATATAGTTTAAATAAACCTTTTGATTCTTTTTCTACTTCCGCCTCACGCCTCTGCATTTGAGTCATCCCCCTGGTGGCCTAGTGGGGGTTTGCTGGATTATCACACCAACGAACCAGGTTCGAATCCCAGCAAAACCCTAACATAAATAGTAGTACACAAAGCCATTATGAGGAAACATTTGAAATAAATTTATTAGAGTATAAATAAAATTGATTTCTATGAATGTTCTGCATGAATGCAAATACTCAATGTCACTTTTCCTTCAATGCAATGAGATTTATTTTCTTACATACAATTTGGGATTCATTACATTCTAATATGGCCAGCATGTAGTGGTTCATAATATTATTGTCTCGGGGTGGAAAATACATCATTAATCTATATAATAAGCAGTAAAGTTTGTTTGTTTGTTTGTCTTGAGCTAACATTGACATTTCTCGACTGATTTTCACCCAATTTGGCAAGAAGGTCCGGGGATGACCCTGAATTTTGCAGATATAAACAAAATTCATGTACGGGCCCCAGGGAAGTTCCTGGGGGGCACAACATCCACCCATCCCCCTCCCTCAATGCCTTTCACGTTACATTTATCAACACAAACTCTTGACAGATCTTCACTACAATTGGCACGTAGGTACAGGAGATAGCCACAATTTGGCACAACTCAGAAATTCCATATTTGGGCCCCAGGGGGTCCTCGGTGGGCCCCTGGGTGGTGGATGTTTGGATTTTTGTTTGTCTTGGGTTAACATCACCATTTCTCAACGGATCTTCAACAAATTTGACATGGAAGTCTGGGGGCAACCCAGAATTTTGCAAAACCCGGGCAACACCGGGTAACCTGCTAGTTTAAGATAAAGTACACATTTTAGCATATTACATTATTCTTATACCATGCATGGAAATTGCTTTCCTATACAGGAGCTCAACAATATAAAATGCCTCTAGGGGTCACTAACCTGCTGCACGTTGGCCAGAAAATAAAATAAAATTTAAAAAAACCCTCTCTTTCTCATATCCATGAGATATTAGCGTCATGACTGCTATTGTGGAAAAAGTGAACAGTGAGGCAAGGAACATGCCTCTGATTACATGCTCCTCAGTTTATTCATTGTGGTTTATTATAATTTTGATCATTATTGTTGGCGGTTATGTGAGTTGGCTTTAGTTCTATGACATCTCTGTTTACAGTCACTTAATTGTCTCAGTAAAGATGACACCAGCTGGGCATACATACAAAACAGGAAAAAACAATCCTTAAACAGGCCAAGTAACGATGAGGGAAAACATTAAAATGTGTTAGAAAATGGATTTGAAAAGGTAAAACGGTGCTTTGGAAGTTTTGTATTACTTCAGTATGCATAAGGGATGTTGTGTTTGCTCTCCTTGGCAACACAATGCATTATTAAGTTGGTGCATAGCAAAACTAATTGAGTAACACTATAATAGGAACATTAGAAATGTGATTTATTCCTTATTCACTGCCCAGGAAGTGTTTCATTTTAAATGCCTGTTCCGAGCTTAAACAAAGATTCTGCGTAATGGTGCAGCCTTAAACTCAATTTCCCTGAAACATCAAGGCAGAGGAGAAACAGAAGGACGTGATTACACATTCAGAGCAGACACTTTGGTATCTGAATCAATCTCATAGTCTCAGAGAGGGAGTGTGCACAAGAGAGGGAGAGTTATCCTGCAGTGATTTGATTTTTTTCTGCAATAATTTGATTCCCAAGGGAAGAGAAAAGAGAAAGCTTTACAGGTTGTGTGTGTCAGAGCAATCTCTGTGATCATATAAAGTCAACATGAAGCCCAAACAGCAGATTAGAATCAGAAAAACGCCATGCAGACTAGTGAGTAGTTCATATAATCAAAAAGTGAATATTTACTGCCAAGTGAATTGTCATTAAAGTGAACTTAAGGTGATGGACTTGGTTTGAATAAACTTTAAAGCTCTTCATCATCGGGTCTGAACCCATACTGATGAGAAATACTAGGACATGCTACTAGGGATTGTGCATGCATATTTTAAACATTTAGTTTTATGAAGATGAGGAGTTTGTACTTAGAATGGGCTCTTCTCTATGTACTAGGGCGGTTCCTGCGACTGAAGATGTTTCGTGAGGACCATGGCTCCTGGATGACTATGTTCTTTAGCACTATCCTTTTCCTCTTCATCTTCTCTAACATCTACAACCTCTTCCTCCTCATGACTGAAGGCATGCGGTAAGATCACTATTTTTTGTTTTGTATTTGTCCGACCATGTACCCATGTTTTCCTTTATGTATGCGTGTATCAGACAACAAACCCAAGTCCATTCAATTCCTTCATTCATTGATTCATTTTCTATATTGCTTATCCATTGCGGGTCGCTTGTGAGCTGGAGCCAATCCAGGGGCACACCCCAGACAGGTCACCAGTCCATCACAGAGAGACAGACAGCCATTTACACTTACATTCACACCTATGGGCAATTGAGAGGTACCAGTTGACCTAATCCACCTGTCTCTGGACTGTCGGAGGAAACCGGAGCACCCGGAAGAAACCCATGCAGACACTGGGAGTGCATGCAAACTCCACACAGAAAGGCCCCAGTCAACCAGAAGGTTCGAACCTGGAACCTGCTTGGTTTGAGGCAACAGTGTTAACCATGGCACCACCATGCCACCTACCCATTAAATTGCATTTATGTACAGTACATACTCTATTTCACCCATATCATGTCAGTAATAGGTATTATTCTATCCACATTCAATGGATATGAGCAATCACACACTCTGATTGGCTACTCTGCTACTAGGCTATCAGCTCATATACCGTGAGTAGAGAAAAACAAAATGGCGGAGCGTGTTACTGAACCAACTGAGGATGAAATAAAAACTCTACTCGAAAACAAAACCCCAAAAAATACAAAAAAAGCAACCAAATATGGAATGAAAGTTTTTGAAGGCAAGACCTTTTTTTTCCCCAAGAATTATTATTAGAGCATTTTTCACAAATTGCTACTGTCATTTCACCAGTTTGTTTACATTCTAAGTGGAAATTATTTTATTGGACATTTTGCATAAAGTTTTTATTTGTCAAATTTGCAAAAAATAGAAATAAAAATGTTCGGTTTCTCAAAGTCTCGTCGGCTATCAGCTCATGTACGACTCAATTTCGTGGAATAACTGCTAATTATTTGCCTTCTACCTTTGTACATACTTCTTTATTCAGAATCTAATCAGCTAAAATGCTTTACTCTGAAACTAATCAACTAAACTCCTTCAGATACTAACCAATGAGCTGTCAAAAAGAATGGACTTGAAAGTCTTGTTAAAATGGTCAGTAAGATCTCAAGAAGGAGTCAAGCCAAGCTTATGGTCGTTTATAACAGGCAGGTCCTTAGGAGGGCTAATGCTATCCTGAATTGCCAGGACAAATCCACTCCAGAGAGATTTTGAGCTATGGTCTCAGGCCGTCGTTTTAGGACACCTGTTTGGAGGATGAAAAGACTCCACATCTCTTTCATCCCAAGTGTCATTAATATGCTTAATGGAAATTGGCACTCTGGTCCATTCCTTGCACCACCCTGGCACATTTGCACATTTGTACTTGATATGAATTTCCATTTCCTTGCACTAGTTTTGTGATTTATTTTTGATTTTGTCCCTTTGTATTCTGTCATTATGTGAACCCTTGCTGCATAGCAAAATTCCTCTAGTGGGACAATAAAGATAACCTTAACCCCTAAACTGTTTGTTACACAGACGTTGATCAGATAATATTCTTTACTCAGATGCTCATCAGTTTGTATTATTTACTCAGATGTTAATCATCTAACGTTCTTTATTCAGAAGCTAATCAGTTAAGATTATTTGCTCAGTCAGCTAATATTCTTTACTCAGAATTAAATTAGGTAATATTAACTGTGCAGAAGCTAAAATGATTTACTCAGAAGCTAATCAGCAAATAATATCTGCTCATTACATTACTGGCATTTAGCAGATGCTCTTATCCAGAGTGACATACAACACACCCAGAGCAGCCTTGGGAGCAGATGGAGGTTAGGTGCCTTGCTCAAGGGCCCTTCAGCCATTCCTGCTGGTCCTGGGAATTGAACCAGCAACCTTTTGGTCCCAAAGCGGCTTCTCTCATCATTAGGCCATGGCTTCCTCAGAAGCTAATCAGCTAATATTTACTCAGAAGCTAATTAGCTAATATTATTTAATCAGAAGCTACTCAGCTTGGTAGCATGGTGGTGCAGTGGTTAGCACTGTTGCCTCACAGCAAGAAGGTTCTGGGTTCAAACCTCACAGGCAATGGGGGCCTTTCTATGTGGAGTTTGCATGTTCTCCCCGTGTCTGCGTGGGTTTCCTCCGGGTGCTCCAGTTTCCTCCACAGTCCAAAGACATGCAGATTAGGTAAAATACCCAGCCACTGGGGTTGCACAAGCCAGTGCATACTTAGTGCTGGTCCCAAGCCCAGATAGACTGGGGAGGGTTGCGTTAGGAAGGGCATCCGGTGTAAAACCTAAGCCAAATCTAATACACGGAACTGATCCACTGTGGCGACCCCTAATGGGAGCAGCTATGAAGAAGCAGAAGAAGCTACTCAGCTAAGCAAAATCAACTTCTGTCATCAGAAGCTACTTAGCTAAGCAAAATCAGTTTTCATTATTTGCTCAGATGTTAATCAGGTAATATTCTTTAGTCAGAATGTATTAATTGTGCAGTGAATATAATTTACTCAGAAGTACAAAATAACATTCTTCCTGGTTTCAATCCCCAAAGCAGAGTCCCATCTCCTTTTCCGTGTCTTACTCACACTGCACTGCTGACTAATGTCTACAGCTAGTGATTTTGAGACAGCTGTGATTTTTTTCGCATTCGCATGGCCACCGATGGACTTGTGAATGGATGATCCAGAGTCACTTCTTAAATATGGGTATTCATTAGATCATTTAAATATTAGAGTAGCCATTTTGGCTCCATACCATCAAGCAAGATTAATGTCCCACTTAGGGCCTGCCTTTTTTGTCTGAACCATGGTTTCACGCTGATGTCTTCTGTTTTTGAAGCGTTCAGAACCAACAAGGGACTTGAAGATTGAGTGTGTTTGTGTGGGCATTATGACCACAATCCATCACTCCAAGGTTACTTTCAGCTGACAGAAAACACAACGGTCATTAATGTGCACATGGCCTGATAGCGGTCACTTTGTTGTTTCTCTACATAAAAAAACATACCTTGTTGACATGGCTTGTAAAATCCCTGGCTGTGTTCATTAAATAAATGTTTTCATACATTTTCGAGACATAAAGTAACATTGGAAGCCCAGGGCAGATTTTATTTTAATAACTTGTTAAGAAAATGTTTACCGCTATTTAAATTATATTTTGGTATTCCAGGAAAGGTCTAAAGAACGGAGCTAGCCAATCTGTTTCTCTTATAATTGTCACAAATGTCTTATTTATTGATTGATTGATTGCCTGACCAACAAATGGCATGTTGTCAAGCTGTATTTGGGTCATTTAGTGTGAATTGCTGAGGTCATTCTGGTATGACCAGCTAATTTCTCACACATTCTGAGCCATGACAGTGATATCCATCATATCCATTCGCTCTGATTGGCTCAGAGAGACAGGAAACCTGTCACTGCATATTATCGGTCAATAAAGAATTGATCCATGAATGCAGAATGAAATGTATGAATAACCTATACGGTGTCATTTTTCAAAAATATTGCTGCTGCCTTGTGTTTTTTTTTCCCCCCAAACATGAGCTAAGAGCGTATGCTCATATCTAATTGCAGTGTAGTTTTGTTGCGGTTTTTACAACAGCTCAATTGAATTTGGCCCAACCACTGTTATGCTACTGGTCCCCTCTGATAGTATAAAACACAGATAATGCGTTTGGCACACATGGCTGCCGATGGGTGGTGCTGTGCCACAGCAGGCAAATATATCACACACAGTGAGTGTTTCCTCCATCGCAGAGCTCTGAACTGTTTTCTGTCCTTAACGATGTTCTTTTTTCTCAACCTCTCCTTTTCCCTTCACTTACTTTTTGGCCCATCCTGTCAGGTACACAGCGAGGAATTGTTTTGCTTTGTCATGAGAAATTAATGTTTACACACTGGTAGACAGCAGACACGTGGGAAGCTCAGCATGCTTTCTACAGGAGACCTGCTGCAGACATGCTGCTACACAGCCACTGCTGCGGGAGAGAGAGTTTTCCCATCAAACACCTTTATTTACACCTTAATTGCTTTCATTTTACGTAAAAATTCTTCGATATTACTGTATACAAAGCACTGCTCAGACTAAATATTAGAAAAGTAATATAAAACTTAGTTGTCCATATTAGCGACTGACCTCCTTGTAATTACATCTGAAAAACTGATAAGTTATCAAGTCCACTGACATCGAGCATCTGCATTAGATCTTATGGCCTGTACTCTTTCAAATTGTTTCATTTTATCAGTCAAAAGGCAGTATTGCTCAGAATACTAACATGTACAACATACGTACATATCATAAGTTTCATTAAGATCAGGACAAGCTTATTATGCAGGGTTAGTCAAAATTATGTTAACACTAATGGATTATTTTTCTCCTGAATGTGTGGTGCGCCGTAACCGCTGCTGGCGTAATTGGGCCCTACTTTTTTGACACCCCAACAGTGACGTCAGACATCTACTTACAGATGGTGCAGCAGTACGCCATTGATGAACTTCCACGACAGATCCGATTGGCGGGGTATTTCCAACAGGATGGCGTACTGCCGCATTTTAGCCATACTGTTCGTGCTTATCTCGACCACACATTTCCAAGTCGATGGATAGGTCGCGGTAGACCATTGCCGTGGCCTCCACACTCCCCTGATTTGACGCCCTGTGATTCTGGTTATGGGGTATGGTGAAGGAGCACGTGCATAGCAGGAAAGTTCGTGATATCAATGACCTCAAGGACAGAATAAGGACTGTGGTGTCATCTATTCCCCGCGTAATGTGTGTCCGGGCTTTAAATGGTACTGTTGCTCGCTGGTTTTTGTGTGTTGAACACAATGGCGAACAAGTTGAGACTGTCCTGTAAATCATCTTGCACATATGATGTATGTTTTGTGAATAAATGGTTTCTACCATTTAAGTGTGAACATAATTTTGACTAACCCTGCATATCTGGGTTAACAGTTTTTTATGCACAGTGACCTGATGGATAAATAGGTCTAGTAAGCTGCTGATGTAACTCAGTTCGATTCAATTTAATTTTAGAAACACATCCTCTTCTGAGTGGCACTGGATAGTGGGACGATGAATCATCACTTTTCCACAAATAATAGCCACCAGTATTTTTTAACTCACTCCTCCAACAACTGGAGAAAGAAACTTTTTAATGATATATGTTTGTTGCAACATAACATGCTCTGATTAGTTTATATAACTTTCAGCACCTAAAAGCTGTGGCACCTGCAACTCTTTTCTGAATCCATGCCACCTGCTGCACTATGCACATGCACAGAGGATTTGGACTGGCCATTAATTCAATTCAATTTCATTTACATTGTGCTTTTAAGAATGGACATTACCACAATGCAGCTTTAAAGACAGCAGGATACATATTTAGATTTATCCCTAATGAGCAAGCTAGAGGCTTGTATGTTGTAGAGACTAATGTTGTAGTCATGACCACCTAAACCGAGACCAAGTCATGACCAAGACAAGACCAAGATTTTGATGGGTTGAGATCAAGTCAAGACCAAGGCAGGGCAAGACCGAGTCAAGACCAGGACTAGACCAGTGTGTGTGAAGGGGTGACAGTCATTAACAGGAAGAAAATTTTCAAATCAGCAGTGAGTCACATTATTGGTCGCATTTGAAGTTACATCCAATCACAGTAATGATGTTACCAAATAAATCAGACAGTGCACAGGCAATCTAGTGATATCCTTGCATTTATGGTCTTGACAAGCCTTGAAATAAAATCCTGAGTCCTTTATGTCTGAGACCGAGACAAGACCGAATAAAAATGCGGTCGATTCTGTGACGAGACCAAGATCTTCAAAAAGTGGTCATGAGACCAAGACCAGTCTCAAGTACTACAATGCTAGAGGAAATATGCCTTCAAAAATAATGAAATTAAACATTTTACCAAGCATTTGTTTTTACATTTTGTTAAAGAGAAATACTATAAGGAGCAGTAAACAGTAATAAACTAAACAAAGTGTGACAATACTGCTTTTTTAAGAATTATTAGTCTCAGGTACAAAAATGTTGTACAGTTTTATAAGGAAATGAGCTGTAAGTTTTACTGAGCATCTTGCAGAACCAGCCACAGTTCTTCTGGAGAGTTTGACTGTCACACTCGCTTCCTTTTTTTTTTCTTTTTTTGCAGGAAAACCCAGCAGTTGTCTGAAAAGTGACCTCTTACATAATATGCTGCTTTCTTCACTTCCATACAAATATTTTTGTAACACTTCTTTTTCATACTGACTCAGTAATGCACAAGTCCTAAAATAAACATCTATAGCAAGACTTGTTAAAAAACAACAACAACCTTTTGCACAGTACTGTGCGTGTAACATATATCCAAAACACACTCACAACACTTGGGCTTAAAGAAATGGTCAACTATAGAATGTACAGTAAGACTATTGAAACAGAGTAATATCTCATCTCATCTCATTATCTGTAGCCGCTTTATCCTGTTCTACAGGGTCGCAGGCAAGCTGGAGCCTATCCCAGCTGACTACGGGCGAAAGGCGGGGTACACCCTGGACAAGTCGCCAGGTCATCACAGGGCTGACACATAGACACAGACAACCATTCACACTCACATTCACACCTACGCTCAATTTAGAGTCGCCAGTTAACCTAACCTGCATGTCTTTGGACTGTGGGGGAAACCGGAGCACCCGGAGGAAACCCACGCGGACACGGGGAGAACATGCAAACTCCGCACAGAAAGGCCCTCGCCGGCCATGGGGCTCGAACCCGGACCTTCTTGCTGTGAGGCGACAGCGCTAACCACTACACCACCGTGCCGCCCACAGAGTAATATACAATATAAAATATAAGGGAGAATGAAACAGAAGTAGCATACACTCAGCAAAATAATGGTATGGGTAATTAGCTGACAAATGTAAGCTTAATATATAAACATTTGGTTAGTCTAGTCCAAATAGTCTCTGAGTAACTGAGAGAAATTCAAAAAGTGCTGCAACCTTCCTCAGTCTCACCAACAATATACAGTAAGGGGGAATTAAACAGAATTAGTGGAGGTACACTTGACAAAATAATGCGTGAAAGTGCAAAGTGATTAAGTGGCAAATAAAAAGTTATTCAATGCTAATTAAATGTTAATTAAGTGTTTTGATTTAATTTGACACTATATGTAATGTTTGCCAGAGTTAATTCTACACTATAAATAATTCATAAAGCATGAATTAATTTTAAGGAATAAATTATTTTGCATAAAATTATTTGCTCACCAAGTTAATTAATAACAGTGTAATAACAGGTGTAATTAGCATGTAAGAATAGAATGGATTGACAATGGAATAACTATGCAATAACACATTACAACATGTGTAATAACGTGTAATAAACAGTAATAATTGCTATAATAATGTAATAACAGGTGTAATAACATGGGCAATAAGCGGTGTAATATTATAATCACGTGCAATAACAACGGGTATATAGCATTGCAATAGAAGATGTAATAATGCACTATTGTGCAATAGCGTGTGTGGGCCAACACTGTAATAACACTGTAATAACATGTTACAGGTGTAGTAATGTGGAATAATGTGTAATAAACATGTAATAACAGGTCTAATAACATTTGTAATAATAGGTGCATTAACAGGTGTAATATCAGGTCTCATAACTGCATTGTCAGTCACCCAGCATGGCACTGATGTCACTACCCACTGTAATACACAGCCATCAGTAAATCACACTTTTTACTTCAGCGTTATTACACAGCACAATGATGATGAAACTGAACTTAACAAGCAAAAGAACAGCTCTCTCCCTCTCTCTCCCACTCTCTATCGCTGGTTCTGTTTCTCTATCTCTCCTTGTCTCTTTTTTCTCTCTGTCTGTCTGTCCATATCTCTCTCGCTCCTCTGTGTGTGTGTGTGTGTGTGTGTGTGTGTGTTATGATGATGATGATGATGATGATGAACAGGTGACAAGATGCTACTTCTGAATACCAGAACTAATAACGTGTGTGATGAAGACTTGTGCTCCCACGTAAATGTGCTATGTATCATTATTGATGGATGGTGTTCATTCAGGTGATTCAAAATGAATAAATAAACATAAATAAGGCTTGTAATGTAAATGTGAATGTTACTTTAAGTCTATGGCTGCATCATTGGGAATGAACAGAAGAGGGCAGCACATCAACAAATCAGTCCAGCTCGAGATGCAGTGTGTACATTCACCTTCATTAAGAAACTTATCTTGCACAGAATACATGGGAATGGAAAGAAAATCCTCCCCCCCGACACACAGAGATCAATTTCAAGTGCTACAACGCTATCTGAGACAATGTTACCCCTTTTCAACCAACAGGGGACAGGTTCCATTCTTGTTAACACACCAAATTTTGAACCATTCGGACCAAAAATAAATTGGCTTGGAGCATGAAAATTTGGTTCCCAGCTGGAACCAAAATATAGCTGGTTTTTCCAGTGCAAACCGTGACATCAGTGGGCATGTCATTAGTTTGGAGAAGAAATGAAGCACAGCAATGGAGAATGCAATAGAAAAGGATACAGTTTCAAAAAAAATGGACTGAAAAGAAATATGTGCAATAACAGAAGGAAAGCTCACAGGTAATCAGTGCACTCTGCCATCTTGCTACTACTGTTTACTCCGATTGTGAATTGTGCAACACCCTCTGATCATGACGCATCCTTGATTAGAACAGTTCCACTCAAAACTGGTGGGCCGGTTCGCTAGCTGGCACCAAGGTTCAAAGATTCTTGAACAGAACCAGTTCAAGAACCAGTTTCCTGTTGGTCAGGAAGGGGTATGTGAGGAAATCACATTAAGAGGAGCCAGACTGAAAAGGGAATCCATCCTATCACATCTGGATGTTACCTTATAGTGGGAATATAAATCATTACTCTTCTATTACTGTATACTATAGAGTTAAGCACCTCTATGTGTATTGGAAAGATCTTCAGTATAAACGTCAATGCCTGTTTTGATTTCAGTAGATACTAGGAGCTATATTTAATAGCTATTTTCATTAGCTTGAATGAATGCTCAACAATCTTCATGATAATCAGTGACAAAACAGTGATAAACCTGTTATATAACTGTAATGCTTGCACAAAATAGAGTCGCCTTGCATTTAAACACTTCACTGAACAAAAACAAAGATGCTAGTCAGACACAAGCAGCACTTTTATGAGCGACGAGGGAACACCAGAGCTCAAAGCTGAAATGCTAGTCAAAGACTTTCCATCTCTTTTGTGGATGCAAACACCATATTTCATCACAAGAGCATGAGAGAGACGATGGCTACATAAAAACACCCCTCTCTGGGATTAAACTACCTGCTTATTTTCCATACTCTGTATTAATGCATGTAATTAGCTTTTCATACTTTTGTGGTAAATGACATTAGTTGCTGCTTTTTAGCCAAGGTAATTGGACTTCCTGGCAAGCAAACCATGGGATTGGCCAAACATATTGGAGTTTTCATTTTCCCAGTAGGCTAGCTAATGCATTTATAATTGATCCACCACTGTATGCATCAGCGCAATAACAAAAAGGCTGTCAATCAACACCTCTGAAAATATAGTGTATTTTTCTCCTCATGTAAACAAGTAAGCAAGTAGGGAATAGATTTAATTTGTAATGACGATGTCATTTTGAAGATTTATGGCAATGGTGCCATTTGTTTATTTCACAGTTTAGCTGTAGATTTTATTCCTTCTACGGGTGGCAGAATACACACTGTCGCATCTGTCATACTGTTCCTGCGCTTTTATATACTTTTTTTTATGTCTGTTACTTTGATAGCTATGCGTTTCTTTGTTAATCTTTCCTGTTTACTTTCTTAAGTGCTTTCTGTCATGACATATTCATTCTGTATGTACAGTACGTACATGTATATATGAACACTAAGTATCTCAATGTCTGAGGTTTTGCATATCGTCACTTTAAGCTAACTTGTGTGTGTGTTTATCTCTCTCTCTCTCTATCTATCTCTCCATCTTCCTGTCACACCTCTCTTTTTGTGTGAACCTTATGGCTGTCTGTCTCACCTGCTGTCTTTCTGCTCAGACAGCATCTGTTGCTTCTCATCTCATCTCATTGATATTCTTTTATTCTCCGTGACCTTCCAGCCTGCAGGGGTGAGGGGGGAGGAATATTCACCAAGCACCCCTCAACCACTGGCACTGAAATCAAATTTCAGCTGAAGATACATCCTAATGCTTTCTCTTATATTGAATAAATCATATTACTGTCACACATACGCTTGCACTATAAATGTGCATGAGCTAGGCGTTTTATGTTTAAATCACTGTAAGAGATTGTAATAAGATAGTCACTGTTGCTAAAGAACAGTCAGCCATTTGGCACAGAAGCTTTTCTTCTTTCTAATGTAGCTTTATCTGGATTGGCTAAAAGATATTAGCTATCACCTTGAGATAAACCCACTTTGATTGAACATAATGAAACATCAGTGTTGAGGTTTAGCCAGGGGTTAAATTAGGGGGCTCACAGGGAAATGGAGCTCCCCCACCATTCTTTTATGTGAATGACAAGCTGAGCTGTACTAAAATCTAATAAAAATGTAAATTATAGGATGGTGTAATGGCGATAATGATGATGTGATGCTGGTTCGTATAAAAATGCTTTCATTTCTATTCAAAACCGTAAAACTGTAACATGTAATGTAAAATGCCATTCGTCAAGGTGGTTGTTAACTACTGTGTAAATGTATTTTTTGCAAGGTTAAAAAAAAAAAAGAATCTTATTGCCAGAAAAAAAAAATTAGAAGATATTTTAATGCCAAAAAGTGAGAAACAAGCCAAACTGAAAACTTAAGCATCGTTAGTAAAATGAAGCACTAAAGACAGGAACTTAAATTTTGAAAAAAAGTTATTATTAATAATAATAATAATAATAATAATAATAATGGGGTGGCACGGTGGTGTAGTGGTTAGCGCTGTCGCCTCACAGCAAGAAGGTCCAGGTTCGAGCCCCGTGGCCGGCGAGGGCCTTTCTGTGCGGAGTTTGCATGTTCTCCCCGTGTCCGCGTGGGTTTCCTCCGGGTGCTCCGGTTTCCCCCACAGTCCAAAGACATGCAGGTTAGGTTAACTGGTGACTCTAAATTGACCGTAGGTGTGAATGTGAGTGTGAATGGTTGTCTGTGTCTATGTGTCAGCCCTGTGATGACCTGGCGACTTGTCCAGGGTGTACCCCGCCTTTCACCCGTAGTCAGCTGGGATAGGCTCCAGCTCGCCTGCGACCCTGTAGAACAGGATAAAGCGGCTAGAGATAATGAGATGAGATGAGATAATAATAATGGGGCGGCATGGTGGTGTAGTGGTTAGCTCTGTCGCCTCACAGCAAGAAGGTCCGGGTTCGAGCCCCGTGGCCGGCGAGGCCCTTTCTGTGTGGAGTTTGCATGTTCTCCCTGTGTCCGCGTGGGTTTCCTCCGGGTGCTCCGGTTTCCCCCACAGTCCAAAGACATGCAGGTTAGGTTAACTAGTGACTCTAAATTGACCGTAGGTGTGAATGTGAGTGTGAATGGTTGTCTGTGTCTCTGTGTCAGCCCTGTGATGACCTGGCGACTTGTCCAGGGTGTACCCCGCCTTTCTGTACCCCGCCTTTCGCCCGTAGTCAGCTGGGATAGGCTCCAGCTTGCCTGCGACCCTGTAGAACAGGATAAAGTGGCTACAGATAATGAGATGAGATAAGATAATAATAATAATCATCATCATGGGCGGCACGGTGGTGTAGTGGTTAGCGCTGTCGCCTCACAGCAAGAAGGTCCGGGTTCAAGCCCCGTGGCCGGCGAGGGCCTTTCTGTGTGGAGTTTGCATGTTCTCCCTGTGTCCGCGTGGGTTTCCTCCGGGTGCTCCGGTTTCCCCCACAGTCCAAAGACATGCAGGTTAGGTTAACTGGTGACTCTAAATTGACCATAGGTGTGAATGTGAGTGTGAATGGTTGTCTGTGTCTATGTGTCAGCCCTGTGATGACCTGGCGACTTGTCCAGGGTGTACCCCGCCTTTCGCCCGTAGTCAGCTGGGATAGGCTCCAGCTTGCCTGCGACCCTGTAGAAGGATAAAGCGGCTAGAGCTAATGAGATGAGATGAGATCATCATCATCATTGATGCTGTAAACGGCAAAAATGTGATTGAAATATTATACAATATATACATGGTTAAATCTTACACCTTACACGTAGATAATGTTAGAGCCGTTAGCGTCTAGTCTGATTAATGGCAGAATTACTGATATGAACATGTCGTCTCGCTGTGCTCAGGCTGTCACCCAGCGGCACTTCGTAACTCATTCTGATTTGAGTCAGCGTCTGCGTGATCACGATCACAGGACAGTAACCTGCACTTGCTGGCTCATTCTGTCTCTGTCCATTTGCTTGTTCACCAAGACTGTCATAATAGTGAGGGGGGACAGAGAACAGTAGGTGCTGCTCATGTAGTAAGCTTCAGGGAGAGAGGAGGAGCCTCTCTCCTTTCCTCTATCTTAAGGCATCCATTATGGGCATAAATCATTTGCTAATTAAGCAGTGTTATTTAATTAAGAACGCCCAGCGCGTGGAGATCTCATTAATCACACCCGATTTAGAGCCATGGCGCATCTGTGCCTGGTAGAGAGAGGGATCTGCATGGACCCAATGACACATCTGCAAAAAGAGAGAGAGAGAGAGAGAGAGAATAAGGTGGAAGAAGAAGAGGAGGAGTGAGAGGTTGACTGAGAAGGGTCTGAGTGATGGAAAGAAGATGATGGAAGATGGAGGAAAAGATCATGCATGCACGAGTGTGCAATGAATAGAGGAGAAACAGATGGAGAGGGGGAGACAGAGGGGTTTTTTCTCACTCAGCTATAGAAAGGAGGGCAAGGTAATGCACAAGAAGTCATAGCTACCGTACATTAGTCAGAATCACAGTGTTGGTTCAGTCCTGTTTTTCCCTACACATGTGCCACGTGTGTAGAGCTAACAGAACTCATTAGTTCTCGTATTCCGTAGTTCAAAAACCCACAGAGAGATACAAAGAAAGAGATAAACTATGTTTTGTCTGCAGTTTATCTCTCCTCCATGCAGAGGCAGCTAGGGGCAGAATGGGTGAAATTGAACAAGGTCACTGGTGCACTGAAGTGCTGAGTTTAAAACGTCTTGACCTACAAAATCTAAAACCCCATCTGGTGATGGATCTGTTGGTTCTGCTCCAACTCCCAATGAACTAAAAGTAGTTGATGTTATTTAACTGGTGTAAACCTGTATTCTCTTAAAGCATTGTTAGACGAAATTATGTGCATGGACTCTTACTATTGAATAATCAATGGAATCGATTTGCTCAATTGAATAGGATAGAATTGAATAAACTTTTATTTCCTCCTGTGGCTGCAGGAGATAGGAATATCTAGGACTATGTGCTGTTATTGTCAAACAGTGGAAAGACGCATGTGTAACACAACACAATGACAGTTATGATGCTTGATGTATTATGAAAGCATCTTGTGTTCTGTGTGTGTGACTGAACTGGGACCCAGTTTCAATCCTCAGGACTACTTTTCCCCATAAAACAGTAGCACTGAAGCTAACTAGGCCAGTGGGCAGGGCCAAAGCAGAAGGAGGTGTGGCTTAGAAGGAGCAATTGTTACCGTGACAACCAGGGTGGATCCCATGGGATTCACGGATATACGTACAGCTAGAGTTATACATCAAGACTGTCAAATTGTATCTGGGTGAAAAAGTGTGTGTGTGTGTGTGTGTGTGTGTGTGTGTGTCGCAGTCCATAGGATCTTGGATTACAACCCAATATTCCCATCATAGTATGGTTTTAACAGCAGGGGTTGTCATAAATTACAGTTTCAGCTCTGTTAGCTGTCAGTTTTAATGTTAAATATTTCTCATTAAACTCTGCATGACACTTCTAAATACTGCACTCTGTCCAAATCCCCTGGGGAAGTGCAAAAAAAATTCCTGTGTTTTAATTTATTTTTGATTTGAGTTTGATTATTTAATAGCTAATTGCTTATCATAAATGGCGTTAAACGCATCTCTGCAGCGGCTGACTGGAATTGTAAATACAGCAGGTGGCTGTGATAATGAGATATTGATATTCACACTAGATTCATTTGGACCTGTTCAACTCTGACTTGTTCATTTTTTATTACATTCATTATGCAGTGGATACTTTATGCACAGTTTCTGTGCTTGTCTAAAGAGCTTCAAAGAGCCCAGGAATGCTGACGTGGGTTTCAGAGACTTTCTGAACCGAGAAGGTATTATGCTGATCGAAAATATATTGTTGAATGATGGTGTGGTAGCTGCACCAGGGCTCCGTGGAAATTCATTGCAATGGAGCGTAGAAGAAACCCGGGACATCATATTTTAACTGGAAGCTAACATTTCTGGGTTGTATTTTCACTAAAAGTTTTTCATCAAAGTTCTCCAAGCAAATTTACCAGATGGTAATATCTCATCTCATCTCATTATCTGTAGCCGCTTTATCCTGTTCTACAGGGTCGCAGGCAAGCTGGAGCCTATCCCAGCTGACTACGGGCGAAAGGCAGGGTACACCCTGGACAAGTCGCCAGGTCATCACAGGGCTGACACATAGACACAGACAACCATTCACACTCACATTCACACCTACGCTCAATTTAGAGTCACCAGTTAACCTAACCTGCATGTCTTTGGACTGTGGGGAAACCGGAGCACCCGGAGGAAACCCACGCGGACACGGGGAGAACATGCAAACTCCGCACAGAAAGGCCCTCACCGGCCCCGGGGCTGGAACCCGGACCTTCTTGCTGTGAGGCGACAGTGCTAACCACTACACCACCGTGCCGCCCCAGATGGTAATATGCCCCCTTGAAATAAAATGAAGGATATTTACATTAAATGTAGAGTACTTTCATGTTGTGATGCCAAGCAAAGACAATTAATCAGAAGCCTTTAATTACCATAATTCGGTTGATGTCTTCAGCATGTGACTAGGCTTTATGAGTGAGAGCTCTGCAGCATCAGGCACCAGGCTTGGGAATGAAGAATTTGCACATGCATATTAATATGCATGGCTGGAGTCCTCTAGGCCCATGGGCTTATGCTACAAGTGGTGTATGATGTGCTTGGACAGACCACACAAGCATATGTTCAGAATCATTAATAATCTTGTCACGACCATGATCTATGGAGGAAACAGGCATCTGAACTTCTTTTTCCAAGTGAAAAAAATACTTGAGAGAATGACTAGGTAATTTTGTAATTTCTCACGTTTTTGAGTCAAGCCAACAGGCAGAACATTTAATCTCCTCAATGAACCAGAACACCTGGGTCCTCTTCCAGTAGATCCCCTGGACTAGGCCTGATTTCCATGAGCCTAGCTGCTGGAGATTATAATTAACACAAGAGCCTTAGGCAAAGTGCCGCTTCGTGTCTGCATCTTAGCACTCTCACAAAGGGTTTCCATGTTGTTGTTGTTTGGATAACCGCAATGTTATGGCAATTTCTCTTTCCCCATTCTCATTAGTGGTGTAACCTCACTTCAGCGGATCCATATGTAACGGGAACCTTCGGTCTGCTGTAGTGTAAAGAGAGTAGCACTATGACATGACATTACAGCGGCTTATGGTTCTGAGGCAGTGATATAGTTTATATTGTCACATTGATTACTGACTGACTGGCTGTTTCCCATTGTTGAAATGTCACAGGTTCCCATGTGGCACCACAGAAATGCATTCACTCTGTTGTTGGGAGATCACAAGTTCAAATCCAGACTGGCCATGCTGTTTGGTTGGAAGTGATGACATTACTCTCCCCTATCACTCAGAGCCACTCTAACCAATCACGGGCATCTGTGAGCTCATGTATGAGGAAGAGGGTAGTCGGCACTTTGATTTAAGTGTACAGTTGACCTATGATGCAGCATTTGACACAGTTTGAATGGCTTCACATGAGAGGATAAAGTCACCTTTCTTGCTTGACAGCTGTTGTGTGATAGGGGGTGCTTCTCAGTATTTGGTGTCCTTGACGAGCTTCATCTCAAGTTTTAGAGGTCACTGAGATACTGATGTTTTTAACATCACTCACAGGGTAAATCCAAAGTTGCTCCTTCAATTCAATTCAGTTTTATTTGGATTCTTGTCTGAAACAAACTCAGAACACATTGCGTTCACAATGTGGAGTTTGCATGCTCTCCCTGTGTCTGCGTGGGTTTCCTTCAGTTTCCTCCCACAGTTCAAAGACAAGGTAAAAACACCCAGTCACTGGGGTTGCACAAGTCAGTGTAAGGGTAGGGTAGGAGTGGCGTCCCCCATCTGACGTTAGCTATAGAAAGGCAAGTTGCCCGCGGAGACTCGCAATGATAATAATAATAATAAAGTCTGAAACAGGGTTAATGTAGCAGCAATGAGATATTGGATAGAGGTGCTCAGGAGCTGGCTGAATGAAGCTTTGCATTAAAGGTGCCTGATCCTGCTGTCTATGTTGCTTATGCTAAGGACTGCTTTCCAACTACTTTTTTTTTTCTTTTTGCTTTGGTTAGTTACAATGATGTGAATATTCCATTGATTAACTGCCATCCTGGGAAAATAGTTTTGCCTCTTTCTTTTTAAATAAGGCCTTTTGGTGTGTGTGTGTGTGTGTGTGTGTGTGTGTGTGTGTGTGTGTGTGTGTGTGTGAGGCTTGTAGTACTGGACTCGAGTCCGACTCATACCCTAATTTTAAGGACTCGTGACTTGACTTGGACTTGAGCACTGATGACTCCGACTCGTACATTAATTGCATTCGGACTCATAAATTGGAGACGAGGACTCAGATTTTTTCTTTATTTTTTGTAACATGCCATAATAATTTGGCACAAGATATTTATATCTACATTCATTTTTGTACTAATTTCGTGTAAGAGTGTCACACCTGCGTGCCTTGGCGCGTGCATCAGATAGACTCTCGGGCGCGCTCTGGACAGCGTACACACAAATTAGACTCTCGCGCATGCAGCATAAATTACTCACACCTGCACAGGATTAAGGCGCAATCAGCGCCTATATAAAAAGTGTGAAAACACACTTACTTTGCGAAGTATTGAGTTGCATTGCTGACACATTACCGAGCCTTATTTGGTTTCCTGATCCCTGATTTCCTGTTTCTCGTCTTTGATTCTGCCGAGTCTACGGTAGCCTGTTTGTGCCTCACTCGACCTATTGCCTGTTTCACTGTTTTACGATTTTGCCTGCCGTTCTGGATTGTTTACCTGTCTTCACTTGTATTAATAAACACACCTTCTGCACTTACATCTGTCTCCCAACCATCCCTGACAGAATACTTCGCACTCACAATGCACATTCACCTGTTCATGTGTCATGTTCAGGAACAAACTAATGTTAATGGCGCTGAAACAGCCACCGTCAAATGGTGCGGTTGGAGTGTTGGACTCGACTCAGACTCAACTCGAAATTTTCTTTAATGACTTGGGCTTGAACACTGGGGACTCGAGACTGGACTCGGACTCGAGGTTTAGTGACTCGACTACAACACTGGCACGTGTGTGTGTGTGTGTGTGTGAGAGAGAGAGAGAGAGAGAGAGAGAAAATGCAGGGGTATTTTATGGAGGAACTGAGGGAAATATTGCACCAGTGTTTTAGCACACAGAACTTCCTTCATTAGACCACTTGACTTGTTACTGCATTAAAATTTCAGCCTTTATGAATAAGTCAAACCCCCAAGCTTTAATCACATGGAGTAGACAAATTTTAATAGAGTACAGACACAACATCTACAGGATACAGGAAAAAGAGGGGAGGGGAGTTTAAAAATAAACAGCACACAGATTCATCCTGTTCACAATTTGGTGCATTTTAAAAAGAGAGAGAGAGAGAGAGAGAGAGAGAGAGAGAGAGAGAAAGAGATTTAAAAAAAAAAATGCTCTTCATTTTGCAAGAAGCCTGTATGCTGTTTAAGTATGACACAGGAACTTGAACAGAGTGCTTAAGATTTATCGATCAGAATGTGTGTCCTCAGCGAAGGGCTTCCCATGGGATCGTTATAGTGACTGGCAGTGTTCCAAATCCAGACACTGTTCTGAAGTGTCTTAACAGTATGACAAATCTGCATCCTAACCACGCAGGCTTTATTCACAAGCAAAGTGTGCTGTTCAGCATCCATGCCGCTTGCGTTCGCTCTAACGAGGGCCTGTCCACCAGTCCTAAACAATGGGATATAGATGCACTTAATGCATCAGGCATACCTAATGCAGGACAATGATGGCAGTTTGCCAGGCTGTTTGATGCAATGTGGTGTTTGTACACTGAGACACGTGAATGAATAAAGAGAAAATGAGTGTGGTGGAAGGTATATTGTTGAATAATAATCATATTGCCAGCTCTTTCTTTAATGGCTGAGTGTATGTAATGCTCTGCTATGGGGAGGAAATGTCAGCTAATGGAAAGAGGAAGGGACGGATAATTGGCATTCATTAAGATGAGAGCCTGTTAAAGCTGTCCGTGTTCGTTAATAAAATGACATAACTACTTTAGTGCTGGGAGGGAGACAGGAGAATGCAGCGTTTATTCTGTCATCAGCCCATCCAACACAAAGTTGGCTGCAATCACAAGTTCCCTGGTCCTGGATATTTTAGGTTAATTTTATTAACTTTTGGCTTCTAATGGCCAAGATTAAGCCACAGTCAGGGTGGAGTGTTTTGTACTCTGTCACTGTAAAATCAACTAAAGAGGCAGTATCTGATTCTAAGCTTAAAACGTTTGGGGTTGTTTTTTTTTTTATGTGCGGGGAAAATGGAAAGCAATCAAGTGTGACAGCCAACATCATGACACTTCATGACCATTTCTGGCCTTTTCTCCATCTGCTTTTCATAAACCTTCTATATTCATCACCTCCTCTCCCTCCTTCTCTGTCTGTCTCTGCAGCACTCACATGGTCACAGAGTACATGGGCATAAGGAATGAGAGCTTTATGAAAATGGCTGCTGTTGGTACGTGGATGGGAGACTTTGTGACTGCGTGGATGGTAAGGTGGTTTTCAACTACAGCTCTGCTTTTTTGCCATAACCTTTACCTCAGTAGCCGCCATAAACATCATATTAAATGCCAAATCACAGAAAATATTGCAGCTGCTGTGAAAACCAGCATTACAAACATTCCCATGTTGTTGTAGTGGAATAATTGTTTGTTTGTTGCTAATGAGTTTTTTTTAAAAAAAACATTTAAAAGTTATAATTTAATTGTTCAGAATTTAACCTGGCGCGCCGAGTCTAATCGAAATAAATAACTTGAAATAAATAATTACTGAAATTCATAAATAAGTGAAAAGACATATTCCTATGAAATGTCATTACATTTAATTATTAATATAATTTTCTTATATGTTTTAGTATTACATAAATGATTTTTATAACATATGCATTATTTTATTTATTTATCTCTATTTAATCAAATCCTCTATTGTACACCAAGGAATAATTTTTACCTTTTCTTATCACTGAAGTGGTACCATCATAGGTACTCTTTAGTACCTTTAGTGTATATCTATTACATTTAAAACAAATTATGGACCACTCTGGTACCTTTAGTAAGCTTGAATAGAGTAATAAAGGGACATGAAAGGTACATTAACCTTTAAAGACGTACCCTTTACGGTATCGCCTCAGTCACAAGGTCAAAAGGTAGATTTTAATCACAGTTTACAGGCCTGTTTATCACTTTTCACTGCCTACAGACTAGAAATAGGAATTAGCATGTTCAACAAGCACATATGGGTGTGGTGGTCAGGTGTCCACATACTTTTGGCCAAATAGTTCAGATTGAAGTGAGATGGCAATGCTGTAAAAATGTTGAAATAAAATGGGTAATACAGTATAATGCCTTGTGCTGCACTTGAACCAACACATACGGTGTACAATGAACCAAAGATGTATAAACTTATACCACATATTTCTAATTTATTAACTCATGGCATTTATGCAAAACTGTCAGATCATGTGTTTGAGTTATTTCCATATTCATGCACTTCTATTCACTGTATATTTCTTCTTTAAGAGTATACGGTTAAAAAATTACATATATCCATCCATCCATTATCTGTAGCCACTTATCCTGTTCTACTGGATCGCAGGCAAGCTGGAGCCAGCTGACTATGGACGAGATACACACACACACACACACACACACACACACACACACAGAGTGGTGCTTGAAAGTTTGTGAACCCTTTAGAATTTTCTATATTTCTGCATAAATGTGACCTAAAACATCATCAGGTTTTCACACAAGTCCTTGAAGTAGATAAAGAGAACCCAGTTAAACAAATGAGACAAAAATATTATACTTGGACATTTATTTATTGAGGAAAATGATCCAATATTACATATCTTTGAGTGGCAAAAATATGTGAACCTTTGCTTTCAGTATCTGGTGTGACCCCCTTGTGCAGCAATAACTGCAACTAAACGTTTGCGGTAACTGTTGATCAGTCCTGCACACCGGCTTGGAGGAATTTTAGCCCATTCCTCCATACAGAACAGCTTCAACTCTGGGATGTTGGTGGGTTTCCTCACATGAACTGCTCGCTTCAGGTCCTTCCACAACATTTCAATTGGATTAAGGTCAGGACTTTGACTTGGCCATTCCAAAACATTAACTGTTTATTCTTCTTTAACCATTCTTTGGTAGAACGACTTGTGTGCTTAGGGTCATTGTCTTGCTGCATGACCCACCTTCTCTTGAGATTCAGTTCATGGACAGATGTCCTGACATTTTCCTTTCAAATTCACTGGTATAATTCAGAATTCATTGTTCCATCAATGATGGCAAGCCATCCTGGCCCAGATGCAGCAAAACAGGCTCAAACCATGATACTACCACCACCATGTTTCACAGATGGGATAAGGTTCTTATGCTGGAATGCAGTGTTTTCCTTTCTCCAAACATAACACTTCTTATTTTAACCAAAAAGTTCTATTTTGGGCTCATCCATCCACAAAACATTTTTCCAATAGCCTTCTGGCTTGTCCATGTGATCTTTAGCAAACTGCAGACGAGCAGCAATGTTCTTTTTGGAGAGCAGTGGCTTTCTCCTTGCAACCCTGCCATGCACACCATTGCTGTTCAGTGTTCTCCTGATGGTGGACTCATGAACATTAACATTAGCCAATGTGAGAGAGGCCTTCAATTGCTTAGAAGTTACCCTGGGGTCCTTTGTGACCTCGCTGACTATTACACGCCTTGCTCTTGGAGTGATCTTTGTTGGTCGACCACTCCTGGGGAGGGTAACAATGGTCTTGAATTTCCTCCATTTGTACACAATCTGTCTGACTGTGGATTGGTGGAGTCCAAACTCTTTAGAGATGGTTTTGTAACCTTTTCCAGCCTGATGAGCATCAACAACGCTTTTTCTGAGGTCCTCAGAAATCTCCTTTGTTCGTGCCATGATACACTTCCACAAATGTGTTGTGAAGATCAGACTTTGATAGATCCCTGTTCTTTAAATAAAACAGGGTGCCCACTCACACCTGATTGTCATCCCATTGATTGAAAACACCTGACTCTAATTTCACCTTCAAATTAACTGCTAATCCTAGAGGTTCACATACTTTTGCCACTCACAGGTATGTAATATTGGATTATTTTCCTCAATAAATAAATGACCAAGTATAATATTTTTTGTCTCATTTGTTTAACTGGGTTCTCTTTATCTACTTTTAGGACTTGTGTGAAAATCTGATGATGTTTTAGATCATATTTATGCAGAAATATAGAAAATTCTAAAGGGTTCACAAACTTTCAAGCACCACTGTGTGTATATATCATTGATGTATTTCAGTGGAGAAAGTAGCAGCTCCTTCTTAATCCACAAAATCAGAAGACCTCACCATAAAGAAAAAAAAAGAAAGAAAGAACAACTTTATTCATCACACACTCGTGAAATTTCCTCTCTGCATTTAACCCATCTGAAGCAGTGAACACACACACACGTGAGCAATGAGTACACACATATACCCAGAGCAGTGGGCAGCCATACTAACAGCGCCTGGGGAGAGTTAGGTGCCTCGCTCAAGGGCACCTCAGCCCAAGGCCGTCCCATATTAACCTAACCACATGTCTTTGGACTGTGGGGGAAACCGGAGCACCCGGAGGAAACCCACGCAGGCACGAGGAGAACATGCAAACTCCACACAAAAAGGTCCTCGCCGGCCACAGGGCTCGAACCCAGAAGCTTCTTGCTGTGAGGCGACCGTGCTAACCACTACACCACCGTGCCGCCGACACGGTGGTGTAAAGCACGTTTAATGAGGTTTATATGTGATCATAAACAAGGGCCATTCTTCATCACACACAAGCACGTCATGACCATATCTCCTGTCTCATCTCGGCTGGGTTAGGGATCATGGGGGACAGAACTGTCTGTAGCGGACAAGCAGCCCGGCCAGTTCGGACTGTTTATGTGTGTCTTTAGATAGCAGTGTGTGTTTGTGTGTGCATAAATGTGTATGTGTTTGGATGTGGATGAGGCTCAGTTTTGACAACCCTGTGCTGCCTACATTACATTAGTATGCCTGACAGGGAGGGAGAGAAAAGAGAACGCGTGAGAGAGAGACAGAGAGAGAGAGAGAGAGAGGAGAGGAGAAAGAGCAAACAGCCTCTGAAAGTGCTGAATCGCGACGTTACAAGGCTTTTTTCATACCATTAATTCAACACAGCTCTCTTTCAACGACCTCCCTGTCTCCTCTATTGGGCTTTGCCTTTTTATGGGGGTGGGGGGGTTTCATGGTCCGAGGAGGGAACACACACACACACACACACACACACACACACACAGGCGGTTTCAGACTGTTGGCCATAGCACAGAGATTCCATGCCAGTCTCTCCCCAGTGAGGGGACATGCTGTGCTCTTGCCTCAGGGCACACTAATCTATCGACATACTAACCTTGGACAAAATGTGTCATCCTGAAAAGGCCAGATTTGCATAGAAAAAGAGAGAAGCAGAGGGAGACAGGACCAGAGACGGATAGAGAGGCGGCTGAGTTTAATTACTTTTACAGATTCCTCACGGGCGATATTTTTCCCAAACAGCAGTAAACTTTGACAGTAAAAGCGTGCTCTGACTACGAAATCTGTCTACAGGGAACTCAATTGTCTGCAAGACTTTTCGAAAAAGCAAAAGGGAAAACAATAAATTAAAAATCACTAAGTTGTATTATGTCTCTGTTTGCTAACATTCCAGTGGTGGATGCACCAGTATGTTATTTTCAGCCCTTCTTTCTTCCATATATCCATCTGCTGATTTCAGTGTTCGAGAATAGAAATGCAATGATCCAAATTTGAAATAAAACACGGTTTGGTGGCTTTTTATTTATTTATTTGAAGCAGCATACAGTATATTTAAAGCGATCACAGGAACGATAAATGATGTGTATCCATAATGTCAGTCAGTATGTTTACATGCACACTAATATTTCACTATTATTCCGAATATGATCATAATTCGGTAAGTGCATGTTCCAAATTTGTACCAAAAGTGCATTTGGTAAACAGCATGTTCCAAATTTGACCTCATTCTGAATTTATCATTTTCTGATTAAGACGTGGGATATGTAGATATTATTCGGGTACACAAATCAACTAGATAATCAGTATGCATGGCTGCATGTAAAAGGGAATATTTGTAGAATATTCATTTTCATTAGCCATGTAAACAGCTTCGTAGGAATATTGTCTTTTTCCAAATAAGGGGAAAAACTGAAATATTTTGTGCATGTAAACATAGTGAGTGTAAGGTAAGAGCAGTACTTGTACCCATTTTTGAGTAGGAATTAAATGTAAAATAAATAAATAAACAAACAAACAATTTACCTTCTTTCTAGAAAATAGGCATTTGGAATAAGCACAATTTTCTGTCAAAACGATAAGACGAAATTCATACATGTTAATGGGTAGAATATCTGGAAATAGACTTAATAATATATTTGTTTTTGAATGATCTTATGACAAGAAGCATTGCATAAATGTCGTATATATTTCAATATGTTTAGTTCTTCAGACATATTTTTGTAGTGAACTGTTATGGCCTGCACTAAGCATAGTTTAATCACATTTGCACAGAATTACCAACACAGATCCATCTTGCTCTCTCTCTGGGTCAGGTGACGGATATGATGCTGCAGGACTCACTGTACCCGGACTGGGGACGAGCAGCTCGACGCTTCTGGAAACGGGGCAACAACAGAATCGTGCTCTTCTGGTGAGCTACAGGATGATTCTCTCCTTCAGGTGATGGATTTCTGGGGAAAACATGACAGCCGTGTCAAATCACCAGGCAGCAGCGTGAGAGATACTATTATTTATGTAAGCCAATTGGAGGAGGTTTACTAAAAAAGGGCCATAGTAGCCTGTAATAAATGTTTGGTGCATTTCTGTGGGTTTATGCATGTATCTTTGAAGAACTTTAATGATAGTAAATCAGATTATGTACTCCATTCAACAGCACAAAAATGTACTCGGAAGTTTAAAGCAATAGTTCAAGCAAATATTTCTTCTTGGACAAGTTTCACCCTAAGCTCAATTCAAATAAGAGACAACTCCAATTCCAAAAGAGTTGGGATGCTGTGTAAACTGTAAATAAAAACAGAATGCGATAATTTGTAAATCATGGAAGCCCTATATTTCATTGAAAATAGTACAAAGACAACATATCAAATGTTGAAACTGAGAAATGTTATTGTTTTTTGAAAAAAATATGCTCATTTTGAATTTGATGTCAGAAGCACATTTCAAAAAAGTTGGGACAGGGGCATGTTTACCACTGTGTTGCATCACCTCTACTTTTAACAGTCTGTAAACGTTTGGGAACCGAGGAGACCAATTGCTGTAGTTTTGAAAGAGAAATGTTGTCCCATTCTTGCCTGATATACAAATTCAGTTGCTCAACAGTTCGGGGTCTCCTTTGTCATATTTTGTGCTTCATAATGTATCAGATGTTTTAAATGGGAGACAGATCTGGACTGCAGGCAGGCCAGTTTAGCACCCGGACTCTTTTACTACTGAGTCGTGCAGTTTTAATAAGTGCATAAAATGGTTTGGCATCGTCTTGCTGAAAGAAGGAAGGTTTTCCCTGAAAAAGATTTGGTCAGGATGGCAGCATATTGCTCTGAAACGTGTATATCTCATCTCATTATCTCTAGCCGCTTTATCCTGTTCTACAGGGTCGCAGGCAAGCTGGAGCCTATCCCAGCTGACTACGGGCGAAAGGCAGGGTACACCCTGGACAGGTTGCCAGGTCGTCACAGGGCTGACACATAGACACAGACAACCATTCATACTCACATTCACACCTATGGTCAATTTAGAGCCACCAATTAGCCTAACCTGCATGTCTTTGGACTGTGGGGGAAACCGGAGCACCCGGAGGAAACCCACGCGGACACGGGGAGAACATGCAAACTCCACACAGAAAGGCCCTCGCCGGCCACGGGGCTCAAACCCGGACCTTCTTGCTGTGAGGCGACAGCGCTAACCACTACACCACCGTGCCACCCCAAACGTGTATATATGATTCAGGATTAATGATGCCTTCCCAGATGTACAAGCTACCCATGTCATGTGCACTAATGCACCCTCATACAATCACAGATGCTGGCTTTTGAACTGTGCACTGATAACAAGCCAGATGGTCCCTTTCCTCTTTAGTCTGGAGGACATGATGTCCATGATTTCTAAAAATAATTTCTACTTTTGATTCGTGGGGGCGGCACGGTGGTGTAGTGGTTAGCGCTGTCGCCTCACAACAAGAAGGTCCTGGGTTCGAGCCCCGGGGCCGGCGAGGGCCTTTCTGTGTGGAGTTTGCATGTTCTCCCCGTGTCCGCGTGGGTTTCCTCCGGGTGCTCCGGTTTCCCCCACAGTCCAAAGACATGCAGGTTAGGTTAACTGGTGACTCTAAATTGACCATAGGTGTGAATGTGAGTGTGAATGGTTGTCTGTGTCTATGTGTCAGCCCTGTGATGACCTGGCGACTTGTCCAGGGTGTACCCCGCCTTTCGCCCGTAGTCAGCTGGGATAGGCTCCAGCTTGCCTGCGACCCTGTAGAAGGATAAAGCGGCTAGAGATGATGAGATGAGATGAGATTCGTCAGACCTCGGGACAGTTTTCCACTTCACTTCAGTCCATTGTAAACGAGCTCAGGCCCAGAGAAGGTGGCTGTGTTTCTGGATATTGTTTATATCTGGTTTTAACTTGCATTTGTGGATGCAGTAATGAACTGTTTTCACATAAGATGGTTTTCTGAAGTGTTCCTGAGCCCATACAGTGATTTCCACTACAGACTCGTGTCTGCTTTTAATGCAGTGTTGCCTGAGTGCCTGAAGGTCACAGGCATCCAATATCAGTTTTCAGCCTTGTCTCTTGCATACAGAGATTTCTCCAGATTCTCTAAATCTTTTCATGATATTATGTACCATAGTTAATGTGATCCTCAAATTCTTTGCAGTTTTATATTGAGGAATGTTATTCTTGTTGCCCTGTTTGTCCACGCAGTCTTTCACAGAGCAGTGAACCCCTCCCCATCTTTACTTCTGAGAGACTCTGCCTCTCTGGGATGCTCTTTTTATACCCAATCATTTTACTGACCTGTTGCCAATTAAAAATTAAATTAGGTTTTTTGTTTCTTTTTAGCGTTACACAACTTTTTCAGTCTTTTGTTGCCCATCCGGACTTTTCTGAAATGTGTTGCTGACATCAAATTCAAAAAGAGCATATATTTTCCAAAAAACAATAAAATTTCTCAGTTTCAACATTTGATATGTTGTCTTTGTCCTATTTTCAATGAAATATAGGGTTTCCATGATTTGCAAATCTTCACATTCTGTTTTTATTTATGTTTTACACAATGTCCCAACTCTTTTGGAATTGTCGTTATATGTTTGGTCACATGGTTCTCACCAATGATAAGAATAGTGTTAATATACAGTACATGCACCTGTGACCACAAGACAGTAACTGTATTCTGTATTAATGTGCCAGGTTTTAAACCAATAAAACCTTTATTCTTAAGTCATTCTTCTGTCCATACATTTTCCTAATCATTGTTATGTTGCTTAGCAATTAAAGTTAACAGTTAGCATGCATGGCATATGTGAAGAATTGTTTATGAACATTATTAATGATAAAATATTTCTCAAAAACTGGATATTAGCTTATAGTTTTATAAAAAATTACAGTGATAAACTCACTGTAATGCACGTGCTCATGTGGCTTATTGTGTTAAGCAACTGGCTGAAACATCACGTTTACCTTATATGACATTGAGTTCTATGTGACTTCCTCCTGTATGACATATAGATATTTATAAAAATAATCACATAGCTACAACCCTGTAGTGACAGTTTTTATGAAATGTAAGAGCAGCATGATGCTACTTGATGGTGAAACGTTTCCATTATTTATTGGCCTGTTAGTTTAGCCTCGTAGACAATTTGTGCTAATTAGATTTTCTCCCCCAAACTTTTCATTTAACTGCTTAATAACAAGAATTTGTCATTTGTCAAGGCATTTTCCATTACTCCTACCATCTGTCTCAGCTCCTGATCATCAACTGATTGGTGTTAGAGCAGGAAAGTGCAGTGCACTGTAAGAGAAGGAAACTGGTCAAGTATAACATGAAATAGATGAAGTCTTGGGTTTCCACAGTGAATATTATGAAGATTTTATCTCACTTTGGAGTCACAGCCAGATGTCACTCTAACAGTTCACATGACTGAAATGTGCCCAAAAGCCATTTGGTATTTCACCATTGTAGCATACTTGGTGAATTAACAGGACCTAATAACAAATGACTAGTAATTTACTTTCATTGTACTATGTGCTTCCATAGATTTGTTTAGCAGGACTATCCTCTTCTTAACTAAACTCAGCTTTGCATGCATTTTGTTATGTAACTGTTGATGATGCATTCTGATGCAAAAGCAGACCAGGAGGGGAGAGAGGGGTGGTTGGGGAATCGGGGTGTCGATAGTGTACTTAATGCTTAACTGAAAATTGCTACTTCCATGCAAGGGTAGGTAGTTGAACGTTTGTGTTTTTGCTAATGAGATTTCATTAAGTTTTCGTTTCTGCTGCCCTAGCTTTTGATTTTCTCTAACTTTTGCATGCAAAATTAATTCAGGCCTTTTATTTCTACTGAGCAGCAGGAAGTGAGAGATCAGAGATGATATCAGTTTGATTTTTTTCCCCTCACAAGAACAGCTGCATAGTCGCAAAGAACTTGCATTTAAAATTTCACCGCATCATCAGGAAACTTACACTATTTGCTCTTTCTCTCTCTCTCTCTCTCTCTCTCTCTCAGGACAGTGTTGATTTCTCTGACCTCAGTGGTGGTATTGGTTATTAGTACAGATTGGATTAGTTGGGATAATCTGAACCGAGGGTTCTTACCTAGCGATGAAGTCTCTCGAGCCTTCCTCGCCTCCTTTATTCTCGTCTTCGACCTCCTCATCATCATGCAGGTGAAGCACTGCCCCCTCCGATGACCAGTTAACTCGCATGTCCATCTGCTTTCTCTCTTTTTCTTTTGCCTTCTCCTTGACTCTCTCTTTTTCCCCTTTCTTTTCTCGCGCTATCTATTTAATGCTCTTTGAAACAATTGTGTTTTTGTGCATTGTGCATGTTTTTGAGGATCTCAGTTATCATAATCCTGTGTATGTGTTTCTGGCTTTGTGTTTGAGGGGGTTTTTTTGTTTGCTTTTCAACTGATTCATGTTTAAAGATGGATCACTATAGTATGTCACTAATTTATGCACATGATAAAGTTATCTTTTGCTTTAAGTTTGCTCAGAGCGTAATAAGTGGATATTGATATTATGTTTTGACTGGAAGGCTGGGTTTGCAAAACATTATTATGTAATTCACCCCCGATAATTATACAAACTGCACACTTTTAAGTCTCTCAGTGCTAATGAAATAGAGTGATGTTAAATGCATGTCACCTTTAACCTGAGAGTACTAGTATTTACACTGTTAAAAAGTTTAATCACGACAAAAATTAAATGTGACATTATGAAAAACCTACTTTTTTAGTGCATGTGCACCTATATTTGGGTATCTGGAGTGCCTGCTAACCCACAACCCAGTCAGTTTCTTTTGGGACTGCTTATTTCAGAAAACATGTGTTTTAACAAGTTGTTCAGATTTGGCTCCCCTTTCTATGTCACAAGAGGAGCTCATTAGAATGATCCCACCTACTCATCCGAGTATCTCCACTCATGGCTTGAGAACTGCCTTTGTGAATGAATATTCATGAGGAAAGTACTACCTGATTGGCTGGCACTGGGGGGGGGGGGGATGAGCAGTGGCTCATTATCATTTAAAGGATATGGGACATGGATTTTTACCTGGGCATAATTATGTATAAAGGACATAAGAAATGCCATCTAAATCACTGCAGGGCGTCAAAAATGTGAAAATCATCACATTATTCAAGTTTTTTTATACATCAGCGTAAAACAAGGATTCGTTAATGAGCTAGGTGGTCACGTGACCCGTGACGTCACAAAAACTTTCCAAGGAGCCAGCGCTTGGGAATCTAATGTGTAAACAGGTTACCGAAATGGACACCATCGACAGTGACATTCCCGATGTTTCACAGAGATGTGAATTTAGACCCTATCAATTCGAACAGATAGCTGGAAATTCACATGAACATGGATCTTGTCTTTACTCTGACGGGTCAGATGATTCTGAGAGTGAGAGTTCATTCAGCCCTCATGAAACTGAAAGCGGTCGGCTCGATAACACTTCCTGGTAAGTTAAAAACAATTCTGCTCAAAGGCTAATGATCTGTTGAAAGAAGTATTATTTTTGTATCATACATTGAAAGTTCATCATAGATCTAGCTAAAGTCCGTTGCAAGCTAGTTTTTTTTTTTTGCTGATATTTTTCGAGATTGATTGCGATACAATGCTTCCAGAGTCCAAGATGAAAACATTCAAAATGGCGAAACGAGTCAGAATTATGATAATCAATAATTGATACACCCAAAATTATAATACTAATCCTTACCTCGGCTTTCAGTCGCTTAGCGCAGAGGTCTTCAACAGGGGGGTCGCGAAATCGCACCGGATCACTCATATCAATAAAAATATTCCTGCCCTGTCCCCTGGCCTCCGTGCAGGGATGCAAACAGCGCGCCTTTCGGCGGATGCCGCCTTTTTCACGGCTGAATCGCACAGATCCGATTTAAAAAAAAAAAATAGCGATGTTGGTTCATGGAGCACGAGGCATGAAGTGTAAGGATGAGAGAGAGGCGGTTTGGGTCGGGAAGCTGCGCGCATTTGTGCAGCCTGGCGCAGGTGTGCGCGGCTTCCCGATTTGAACTGGTTTTTTTTCTCATCCTTATGCTTCCTGTTTCATGTTTCATGAATTAATATCGCTCAGTACCCGAGTATTAATGTTGAAAGAATCCTCAGTGAAATGGTCCGAATACAGTCTGTGGGAAACAGTAGGTGCAAAGTTTTTTTCAACAGGTGTTCTGTAAAGTTGTCCTACCAAGCCTACTGCGCATGCGCGAAGCCTACTGCGCATGCGCAGGTGAGCCCACACTTTCCTCAGCTTCGGGTCCTTGGGGAATGCAAAAAAACTTACTCCAGGGCATTTCCCATTGGAATTACTGCAACCATAAGCAGCACAATACACCATGATGTCCAATGTATGATGTCCAATGTACTTTAAAGACTATAAAAACAATTTTCTTGTCATCCACTTCTCCGTTCATCTACCCGCTTGTGCTGTGCCCGAAAGTTTTTGTGACGTATGATCACGTGACAGCGGCTCTTCCGGTTGCAAAAAATGCATATCGGAAGTCGAGCAGAAATGCCATATAATCATCACGAATATAACGATTTTGCTGAATTTAATAGATGATTTTGTATTTGTTGATGCAATTAATTCATATTTTTAATGGAAAGAAACTGATATAGCGTGCTTTTATGTTTCATGTCCCATATCCTTTAAAGGACCAGGCACTCAAATCAGCCATTTTGAACAGGGCTGTTTAGGCAGAGTGAGAAGGTGCTGTGGTGCTTTATCCTCATGGTATTTTGACCAAAGCATGTCAGAGACATTTCATTAAGACTTCAACGAACTGTATCAACTTGTGGAAAAGGGGTATGTCACCTTTAATCTATGCAGTAAAATGTAACCAGTGCTAATTGAGAAACTGAGAGGTGTGTCCAGAATAAGTACCAACTCTGTAGTCGATTCCAAAATGGCTGAAAAAGCTGTATAGCATTGAGAATGACTGGGAATATATTGGGAATAAAACATGTCAGGAGTGATGTTATAAGAAAATTATCAATAACAGGTTGAAGTGTTACCGTGACAAAAGTTGATTATTTTCGAATACCAGAAGGCCTACAAGTGTTTTGCTCCTCTTATACGACAGACATTTGCCAACAGTTCCAGTTTTTATGAAGTAAGGAATAACACACTTTTTAATCATCTATTGTTGTATGTTGTGACTCATCTGTGAGATCAATTACATGTCCTCACCAGCCTCCCTCTCTTCTCTCTGTTCAAGCCAATAAGCCAAAATACTTACTTTACCATGATACCAAAAAACTGCAAAGCATAACGTCCTCTGTCGTGAAGACTCTCCTGTATCTCCTTATAGCAAACTTCATATCAAGGATTATACATATTTATTCATTTAATAACAGCACATTTGGTATCTGATTATTATTAGTCTTAGATTATGTGGAGCATCCACGACAAGTCCTTGTGAGTAAATTGTTACGATAGAAATTATAATATATTAGAGCTAGTACATTAATATAATCCTCTGATTCGCCTTACTGTCAGAGCTGCAGTTATAGAAAATTAATCAATGCCTTTACACCAATCAGATTAGAGAATTCAACAGCACTGTGGTATTAAATAAAATACTCTGAGAATGCCTCATGTATGCAAAGCACTGCTCAAATCTCAAGGTGGAAACTTTGAGGAAAAATGGCCATACTTTGATATTTACAATGTATTACAGTATATATGCACTATAATCTTTACTAAAATATAGTTTTTCCTCAACTACTTGAATCCATACAAAGATGAACCATACATGAGTCGCATCGCTTTATAAAGTGTTCCACTATTCCAGTCAACCATCATTCAGCAAATTAACTTCATCGGTGATGTGATTAGTACTTGTTGCAAACCATCTCAGTTTCAGCCAACGATATTGATCTCATGCGGTGATGCTCTGCCAGCCCAGATCCATTGTGTAGCCATTATCTTGCAGCCATTGTTTCGTTCTAGTTTTTTGTGGGGCTTTTTGCTTTCAGTACCTTTGGTGGAATTCATTCTTAGTGAGGTTCAAGCCACATAATTTATGTATTCAGACAAGAACATTCCACTGTTTGGACCTGAAAAACTGAAATGTTGTTTTCGTGGTATATTTCACGAAATATTCCTGCTGCAGGTTAAGTCTTTGAAACCACTTGGTTAGATTTAAGCAGTTTATCATCCCTTGTACACGTCTGAATTAATTCTATCTCAAGCTCGTTTATGTACTTGTTCTTAAACTGCAACCTTGCATTCCTGTGCTGGAGGCCAGTGCCAGGCATCTTACAGTAAAACGTCTGGTATATTCTTCTTGTTAACATATCTGTCAGTCTTTGATAGTGTCCTTTACCAGTTATTCCTAACAAAGTACAAAACATACCACTGTCTCTGATGTGGTTTCATTTTTTCAGCCACGTGATGGTCTGCTTTAGAGAACGTGGCACATCTGTGGGCCTTATGTTAAGAGATAACAGCATATAAATCCACAAAATCATGACAGTGGCCAATTACTTAGAGACTGCACTGTACCCATTAGCCTTGAGTTATGGTATCCTTCAAAAAGCCACCTCACTTTGATTTAGAGTAAAGTACAGGCCGCCCACATAGGACCTTAAATTCTGCTCAATATGCAATACTTTGAGAGACACGTCCAGGATTGCCAATTTCCATTTGCGGCCCTGTGTACCTTGCCAACATGTTTATTAGCCTTATTTACGACTTCAATTAGTCCTTTACATCTTGAATATACATCTCCTTGATCAATTGTTTCCCTCACAAGTGCAGTCAATAAACAACGAGGTCTCCGATGCGGGAATGTCTTGCTTTACCTTTGTCTGTGTTCGCCATGTGTGACAGTTAATCTCCATGCTCTTTGTGATGCCCCTGATATTTTATTCAAAGACTAATTAACTTTTCCTGTGTATTGACCCTGATCATGCAGAACCTCTTCAGCCTTGGCTCTTAGAAGATTTACAAGATTTTTATTTGACATACTGCTATTACGTTTTTTCCCCCCTCACTTTTAAGGCTTAAAGCAGGCTCTGAAGCTAGTGGAAAGAACTAGAGGGAAGGAAGAGACTAATTATCATCTTTTTAAAGAGCGAAGATTATTTTTGTCTTATACCACAGCATTATTGACTCCTCCAATCTGATTGGTCAGAAGGTCAACTTCTATAACAGCAGCTCTGACAGTAGTGCTGACTGCTAATTCCAAAAGAGTTGGGACATTGTGTAAAATATAAATAAAAACAGAATGTGAAGATTTGCAAATCATGGAAACCCTATATTTCATTGAAAATAGGACAAAGACAACATATCAAATATTGAAACTGAGAAATTTTATTGTTTTTTGGAAAATATATGCTCATTTTGAATTTGATGTCAGCAACACATTTCAGAAAAGTTCGGACAGGGGCAACAAAAGACTGAAAAAGTTGCGTAATGCTAAAAAAAAATAATAATTTGGTTAATAGGCAACAGGTCAGTAACATGATTGGGTATAAAAAGAGCATCCCAGAGAGGCTGAGTCTCTCAGAAGTAAAGATGGGGAGGGGTTCACTGCTCTGTGAAAGACTGCGTGGGCAAACAGTGCAACAATTTAAGAATAATGTTCCTCAGTGTAAAATTGCAAAGAATTTGGGGATCACATCATCTATGGTACATAATATCATGAAAAGATTCAAAGAATCTGGAGAAATCTCTGTCTGCAAGAGACAAGGCTGAAAACTGATATTGGATGCCTGTGATCTTCAGGCACTCAGGGGACACTGCATTAAAAGCAGACACGAGTCTGTAGTGGAAGTCACTGTATGGATTCAGGAACACTTCAGAAAACCATCGTATGTGAAAACAGTTCATTACTGCATCCACAAATGCAAGTTAAACCCATATATAAACAATTTCCAGAAACACAGCCACCTTCTCGGGGCCCGAGCTCTTTTACAATGGACTTAGGTGAAGTGTAAAATTGTCCCGAGGTCTGACGAATCAAATGTAGAAATTCTTTTTGGAACTCATGGACACCATGTCCTCCAGACTAAAAAGGAGAGGGACCATCCGGCTTGTTATCAGTGCACAGTTCAAAAGCCAGCATCTGTGATGGTATGAGGGTGCATTAGTGCACATGACATGGGTAGCTTGGACATCTAGGAAGGCATCATTAATGCTGAATGATATATACACGTTTCAGAGTAATATGCTGCCATCCAGACCAAATATTTATCAGGGAAGGCCTTCCTTCTTTCAGCAAGACAATGCCGAACCATTTTATGCACATATTAAAACTAGATGGCTCAGTAGTAAAAGAGTCCGGGTGCTAAACTGGCCTGCCTGCAGTCCAGACCTGTCTCCCATTTAAAACATTTGGCACATTATGAAGAGCAAAATATGACAAAGGAGACCCCGAACTTTTGAGCAAGTTCAGGCAAGAATAGGACAACATTTCTCTTTCAAAACTACAATCAATTTGTCTCCTCAGTTCCCAAACATTTACAGAGTGTTGTTAAAAGTAGAGGTGATGCAACACAGTGGTAAACATGCCCCGTCACAACTTTTTTGAAACGTGTTGCTGACATCAAATTCAAAATAAGCATATATTTTAAAAAAAACAAAACAATACATTTTCTCAGTTTCAACATTTGATAGGTTGTACTATTTTCAATGAAATATAGAGTTTCCATGTTAATTTGCATATTATTACATTCTGTTTTTATTTACAGTTTACACAACCTCCCAACTTTTTTGGAAATGGGGTTGGATATATTCGTGAGCTCATTCTAATGTATTATCATTTCTTACACAGGTGGTTGTATAGTGGATGCGCCACATAAACTGAATTGAAAAAAGAAGTGGTGTAATTGTTGATATGGTGAAGTTTTCTGTGAGGAGACATTTATTTGGAAGGAGTTACCAGTGTTAGCACATTGTACCAGTTTTCAGGACACAGAGCTTTGCAGATTTTTTTGTGACTTATTAACTTTAAGAGGGAAAGAGCAAAAAGTGAGGCTGGTGAGAGGAGGACTGTTTATACTGTAGCTGCTATAATGTAAGTGATAACAGAAATTAACTTGGTTCATGGACCAAGTTAACACACACAGCTATAAACAGATAAAATGTATAGTCTGTTGTTCTTTAAAAAAAAAAAGTGTTGGGGATTATTTGGCAAATTGCTGTGGGATAAACAAAGTAAAACACTTTGGGATGTGTTAGATATACATCTGTGATTTATTCCTGACTTAATTAGAAGTATCTCTTGAGGTTTTCATGTTTCAAATTTTATTAGTATAGCACTTTTAACAACATTGTCGCAAAGCAGCTTTACAAACAATTAAAGACTTTAACCATATGAGCTAATTTTATCCCTAATTTAATCCCTAAAATTGATTTATCCCTGATGAGCAAGCCTGTGGTGATGGTGGCAAGGAAAAACCATGAGGAAGAAACGGTGAGAGGAACCAGACTCAAAAGGGCACCCATCCTCATCTGGGTGATGAGATAGTGTGATTATAAATTGCTTGCTTCTATAACTGTGTCCTATATGGTCACAAAGTACAACTGTATAACCAGGAAATTCGTTATAGTTTTAGCATGAAGTCTATTTTGTTGAAGTTATCAACTGTTTGTTGATGGAGACTTGAGTGCAAAATTGTTCATGACAACTGCAATCCTAAAGTTATCATGACACCTGTAGTCTTCAGCCATCATAGCAAAACTATGATGGCTAAAGACTATAGTTTTGCTATGATGGCTGAAGTGTCCAGAGAGTCTTCCAAGTGCAACTTTCGACTGTCCATATGGGGCTGTCCTCCACAGGAGTGATGTGATGAGACTCCAGCCAGACGTAGAGCATCAGGATGGATCAGGCGGGTCTAAAGAGCAGAAGAGATCAGCATCACTGGTGTCTCAGGATCGACATGTACCTCGACAGACGGGGGGTGTACAAGTTTTCAAATTCAAATTACCTAACATCTATATTCTTTTCTTACTCCAATTATTTTTCTCTCCAACCCAAAAGACGAGCTTAGGTCGTACATAATTCATACTGATATATGAAAGTTATGGTCAGATGTCATCAGCAGCTGTTGAGATCCTACATCAACCACATGCTGTGTGAGGTTTGACTGGGTTTACGAGCTCCTATATCAGTGACGCTACAAGCAGATAATAGGCAAATCTGGCATCTGCTCATCTGATGTTTAATGTCACTAGTCACTGCAGAGCCCTGCAGAAACCTCCGGCCAAATATGGGCTTTCTGTCTGATTGTGAATAAATGTCAAAAAAATTCAATATCTGAAGTTTTCTGATCTGCGAAAGTCAAAGAAGGATTTTTAATGAGTGTGTGGAAAAATCTCCATCTACTATTATTGGTGTTACCAAAGACTTTATTGTACATTACTTTGTAATTTGGTTTCAAGTTTGTTTGTACTCTAAATTATGAACTTTATCCTGTGCTCATATAAACATTTCTTATTCTTCTGTTTCTTCTTCTTCAGGACTGGGAGTTTCCCCATTTCATGGGGGATTTGGATATGAACCTACCTGGCTTGTCTACAACTCAGCTAAAATTTAAACTCCCAGTCTGCAAACGAATTTTCAAGGAGGAGTATCATATACACATCACCGGTATGTTTGTATTCATTACCCATTTTATGTATTCACCCACAATGTTAACAGATCATTAAAACATAACTAATGCAACATCATGTTCTCAGGCATCATTTCAGGTGCATGTAAGAAATCACTTTCTTCCCATCGGACAAACTAAGAACATTTCACTTTGTAATTACATATATGATGTACATGTTTATATTTATGATCTATATTTATGATCTATATTTAAAATGTAGGGACACACACACACACACACACACACACACACACACACACACACACACACACACACACAGTACTACAGCCCTTCAGCAGTGGCTGCCAAGGTTGTTATTGTCCCCTTGCTGGGCAAATTCTTTTCATGTTTCAGCCATCAGCAACATCAAGTTGCCAAGTCACTGAACCAAAAAGCTCACCTTAGTCAACAGTGTCTTAAAAGTAAATCCCCTGGAGTTTCACTCTGTGGTTATCAGGTGCTGCCAGTGCTTTGTGTGCCAGACACTCTTCATGTCACAGCTATCAATGTGATCAAAGTGTAAGCCTGATGTCAGATATATCCAAGTAAATGTAAAAAAAAAAAAAAGAAATCTGAACAGAAGGACATAACATGTTTACAACAAAGTATGATAGCAAAACAGTAAAACAACCAACAAGACACTTTTCCTAATTTTCCTTCACATATCTGGAAGTAGGAGTTTTCCAGAACACTCACAGCATCCAATGTTGTACACTATGCTATTTGTATGGTTATTACATGCACTATGAACGTGTTATCCTTTCTTTTTTTTTACTGAAATATGCACAGAGCAAGACATCTACTGTATATCACATTTGGTGTGTCATGGTATCTCAAATCATACTGGGAACCTTCTAGTTATATACCATGAACATACTTAAATAATTTTGGCTCTTTTTTTCATGATATATTAGATACAGTATATTCCATCCAGCTAGCATGATATTGAACAAGTCAAAGACAAGTTCAATATCATGCTAGCTGAATAGAATATATCTGATATACCATGAAAAAAGCTAGCCATTATTATTATTATTATTATTATTATTCATACACACTCTTCATATCAGCATTCTCGAAGGCCAACACTAGCTTACCCGTGAGTTGGTGCTGTTAGTGCAGCAGTGCAGTCTCCTTCCAGTCGGTGTAGTGTTCATGAGTAGTGTTAGTGAATGCTAATAAAGCAGTGCTATCAAGACTAAGTAACACAGGCTAACGACCGAGAAACTAAAATTTCTGTCTCCAGACTCTTCTATGCGTGCTCGCCACAGTATTTTTCACTCAGACTTAAGTATTCATTTCCCTGTATAATTTACTTAGTTACTTTTAAAATCAACATCGACAACTACACACAACGGCACTACCTGGCAGCGAAAATTCTCTCAAAATCTTCCATTTTTAACGAAGCAAACCTGGCGGCCATGTTTGTTTACAAATTGTCACAGTCGCTAGCTAGCGCGGAAGTTTTACATCTACAACATGTCTCTTTTCCAGTTTTCCAATGTCCTTTGGCGTGTTTTTCTCTTATAAATATGCATGAAGAATATCTAATGAAGTTTTAGTAACCTTTCAGGTGTTCAACGTGTCTTTCTCTTTCTTGGCGAACACAGAAATGATTGTGTGCATGCGCAGCAGAAATGTTTCTCATTGCATATTCGCACACCGACGTGTGACATCGTGATTGTCTTGCCAACGTGCAATATCATAATATTGCACGCTCATTCTCCATTGGGTAGGAGTAATGTAATACACGTAGGATAAGCAATATGCTAACAATATTGTATGCTATTGAACCAAATGAAGGAAACCTGCTAGAAGGGAATAGAATACATGTTTTTATTCCATGGAAAAAGTGTCCTGTATGTATAATAATTCCTGCTACACAACAGTTCCTAATATATACAACAGGTTGTGATATGTGACACCTTTGTGAAGTTATAACCAGTCAGTATCTTCTGCAAAATACAAGCTGGTAAAACTGACACTCGTCAGCATACAACAGTTACATTTTTTTTATCGTCTTAAAGATATTCTGTTGGAGGTTTCTACTTAAAAATGTGTTTCTTAGAGCGTAAACAGTGCAATTAATGCTCATGTTTAAAATAATTTCTTAATCAAAATGTATTAATAAGTAGTTTTTACTTGTTAAGTTATTTCCCCAGATACATAGCTTTCAGTTATTCCAGGTAAGCTAAGTAAACTCTGCCCATTTGGGAAGTTTAATAACGCTCCCTCATTAAGCTGTCACGATATTAGAGGCAAAAGCAGATGCTTAAGTGCAGAATAGTTTAATGTGGAGCTGTAGAACACACACACACACACACAAAAAAAAACCACACACACACAAACTATAAGCATGCAGTCATAGAACTCAAGCAAACATGGCATGAGTAAACAGCAGTGGCAAACTATTATTATTAGAGCTCATTACTATCAGCTTTACTATCAACATTAGCTTTACTTTACTATCAACATTACTATCAGCTCAGCCAAAACTTAGCCAGACACACCAAAAAAGGCAGCAGGGCAAAGGATTTTGCAAGGGATTAGCAGCAGGCTTCCAGGTAGCTCTGTTGTGTGTAGTTGTCAATGTTAACTTTGAAAGTAACTAAGGCTACGTTTACACTAGACCGTATCTGTCTCGTTTTCTTCGCGGACGCACTGTCCGTTTACATTAACCCCCCTGAAAAAGCGGGGAAACGGGAATCCGCCAGCGTCCACGTATTCAATCTAGATCGTATCAGCTCCGGTGCTGTGTAAACATTGAGAATACGCGAATACGCTGTGCTGAGCTCTAGCTGGCGTCTCATTGGACAACGTCACTGTGACATCCACCTTCCTGATTCGCTGGCGTTGGTCATGTGACACGACTGCTGAAAAACGGCGCAGACTTCCGCCTTGTATCACCTTTCATTAAAGAGTATAAAAGTATGAAAATACTGCAAATACTGATGCAAATACTGCCCATTGTGTAGTTATGATTGTCTTTAGGCTTGCCATCCTTCCACTTGCAAGTAATAAGTGATCTGCGCTGGGATCTCACACACAGCGGCTCAGTCCCGAATCGTGGCTTGTTCACTTCACTCGCGCGCTGTGTGAGCTGCGCAGGGCCGGAGTGCGCACCCTCCAGAGGGCACTCGCTGTTCAGGGCGGAGTGATTTGGAGCGCAGGATGCCTGCGGAGCCGAGCGTATCCGCGTATTGGTGTTGCTGTGTGCACGGCTAACGGTTGTAGTGTCAACGCGAATCGTTTTAAGAACGTTAATCTGATGATCCGCTGATTCGACGTAATGTAAACGTAGCCTAAGTAAATTACATCAGGAAATGAATACTTAAGTGAAAAATACTGTGGCGAGCGTGCATGGAAGAAGATTCTGGAGACAGAAATCTTAGGCCCTGTCCACACGGCAACGGATTCAGGGGAATCTGATAAAATTGTTTATCGTTTCGGCCTGGCATCCACACGGCACCAGCGTTTTGGGTGCCCCAAAACAAAATCTTTTGAGAATGGGTTCCAGAGTGGAAAAATCTGGCAACGGCGCCGTTGCAAAGTCGTCTGGATAAGTAGAATGGATTTGTTTACGATGACGTCACAACCACATGACTGTCAGTGCTTCACGCCGGGTAGAAGTGTAACGAACTCGATGCGAGTTGTCAACAAATCCTATAACTTGGTTCATGAAACGCGCTTACAAAATATTTTCACTGCTTAACAAAAACAATCCCGCCAGCAAAAATAGGGAAAAAAAGGAGCGATCTCACCTCTTCAAATGTTGGTTTAAGTCCAACAATACATTCCTCAAAAAGGGCGTAGAAGAACAAAGTAATCCATCAACGTGTAGCATTCAATTTATTCCGGACCATTAAAGAATTCTGGAGGATATCAGAATGTTGGTGTACCGGCTTCCATCTACCCCCATTCATTCCTCTTTCCGCGTCTTTCGTTTTACGCTACTGATTAATAATCAAAACTTTATGTGGCTGATGCTACAGAAGAAGGGGTTTATGCGCATGCGTCTACTTCTTCTATTGTTCTGGTGTCTCTGATGGGACCGTCTTACAGCGCACGTAGAGGTGTGGCATGTGTATTGCATCGTTTTCAGCAAGCGTTGCGTTGCCATATGTACCTGAAATTTTACTGATCCGTTGCCCATGTGGACGCGATATTTAAAAAAAAAAAAATCTCGTTGCCGTTGTCGTGTGGATGTAGCCTTAGTTTCTCGGTCGTTAGCTTGTGCTGTTTGCTCTTGATAGCACTAGCTTGACTGCTTTATTAGCATTCGCTAACACTACTGATGAACGCTACACTGGCTGGAAGGTTACATCACTGCTGCGTTGAGTCACGGTTAAGTTAGCTTTGGCCTTCGAGAAGGCCTAGGGCAATAAATTTTTGGCCTCTCCCACTATAACTCAAAATCTAATTGGTTAATTAATGTCACTTCCTACATATATATACACTGCCATAACCTTCTGTCCTGGCAGTGAAGTCCTAACTAACGAGTGAGCCAGCTCTAAACCCTTCTCAGCCTAGAGACAACAAACAAAAAATCTCACTGGATAACTATTTTAATGTTTTCAGGACAGTAACCCTTTCATTTCCAAAGCAAATTTGAGAGAAAATGAGGCTAAAGTAAAATTAGAAGAGAATAATTATAATGAACTTATGAAAGAAATTAAATATAACATTTGAAATGCTGATATTATGTTTGGGCCTTCTCTGAAGGTCTAGAAGCCCCTGACAGTTCCCCTCTGGTAAACACGATAACATACAACAATAGCTAGACCAAGGAACCTTGGTACTGAGCTTAAATAGAGTGCTAAATTAGGCATGACAAGACACAGGTGCTAGTGATGTGAGACATGTGACATGCAGTGGTTGATGGGTAAGGTGGCTATGTTTGTAGACCATGGTGCATTCTGGGAAGCGTAGTCTGGCACCAGTTTCGGCATTGAAGTGACAGATGCCAAGAGTGTGTCAAAATCTCTCATCTCATTATCTCTAGCCGCTTTATCCTTCTACAGGGTCGCAGGCAAGCTGGAGCCTATCCCAGCTGACTACGGGCGAAAGGCGGGGTACACCCTGGACAAGTCGCCAGGTCATCACAGGGCTGACACATAGACACAGACAACCATTCACACTCACATTCACACCTACGCTCAATTTAGAGTCACCAGTTAACCTAACCTGCATGTCTTTGGACTGTGGGGGAAACCGGAGCACCCGGAGGAAACCCACGCGGACACAGGGAGAACATGCAAACTCTGCACAGAAAGTCCCTCGCCGGCCACGGGGCTCGAACCCGGACCTTCTTGCTGTGAGGCGACAGTGCTAACCACTACACCACCGTGCCGCCCTGTGTCAAAATCTTGTTATGAATTTAAAATATTAAAGAGATTTGATTTGTTGAATACTTTTCTTGGTCACTTCATAATTCAAAATGTGTTATTTAACAGTACTGTCTTTGTTGTTATTCTAAATTAAAATATGAGAATTGCATTCGACTGGCCGTTTCTAAAACGTATAGTTTCAATTCTAAAATCTCATTGGCAGAGCCATTTGCAAAGATGGAAAACACTCGATGCGCACACACACACCTGTGACTGCATCACAATAATTGAATTCTATTTTAATACACCTGATTTTAAACCAATAAAACCTTTACATTTGATGAGCCATTGTTCTGTCCATACATTGTGTCCATTTTGAGGGAATTGATTGATCATAAATCTGATTGGCTGGTGGAAAGAAGCATTTCCAGTGTCTGGTTTTTGATGCACATTGATCTAAAGCACCTGCTGGAGGGAAGGAGTTTAAATACGTGGAGGTCTGACTGTGGAGAGTCAATAATGATTTTTTTTTTGCTGCTCGCTTCCTGGCTCTGGAGAAGAATAGATCCTTGTGGGAGGGCAGGTTGCTTCCTCTGAGCTTTTCATCTGACCTGAAAATACATTGCAGTCTCTTCTGCTCATTACTGGTTGCAGAGCCAAACCAGACTGTTATTGAGGTGGTGAGCTCACTCTCAATGGTGGTTGCGTAGAACTGGGTCAACAGCTCCTGTAGTAGGTTGCTTGCTCAACTGTCACAAGAAGTACATCCTCTAGTAAATCTTTTTGGCAGTACAGTCAATGTTGACTACCCATATACATATATAGTAGTCTTCAGGAACTTGAATGCCCACTCAACCATCACAGGGTTGTCCAGTATGATAATGAGCGGTAGTGATGGTGGCACTGCTTGAAATCCAGCTCCACCATTTTGAGCATGTTATGCTCTTTGCTTTTGTGACTGCAGGGAAAAAAACAATAGAAGTAGTAATCCAGTGTTGATGGCTACAGTTGCAGATGTGAGGGTTCTGTTGCTTCCTCACTCACTTGAAGCTCCTTCTTCCAGCTTATCACACTTATATGTGTGGGGTCACTGCCACATGGACCCTATTGATCCACATGTCATATTAGGTGGGGTTTACATTAGACCGTATCAGCGGATCATCAGATTAACGTTTTTAAAACGATTAGTGTGCACACAGCAACGCCAATACACGATTCGCGTGCACACAGCAACGCCAATACACGGATCCGCTCGGCTCCGCAGGCATCCTGCGCTCCAAATCACTCTGCCCTGAACAGCGAGTGCCCTCTGGAGGGTGCGTACTCCGGCCCTGCGCAGCTCACAGAGCGCGCGAGTGAAGCGCACGAGCAGTGATTCGGGACTGAGCCGCTGTGTGTGTGGTCCCAGTGCATATCGGGCATGCGCGTCACTTACCACTTGCAAGTGGAAGGATGGCAAGCCTAAAGACAATCATAACTACACAATGGGCAGTATTCGCATCAGTATTTGCAGTATTTTCATACTTTTATACTCTTTAATGAAAGGTGATACAAGGCAGAAGTCCGCGCCGTTTTTCAGCAGTCGCGTCACGTGACCAATGCCAGCGAATCAGGAAGGTGGCTGTCACAGTGACGTTGTCCAATGACGACGCCAGCTAGAGCTCAGCACAGCGTATCCGCGTATTCTCAATGTTTACACAGCACCGGACCAGACACGATCTGGATTGAATACGTGGACCCTGGCGGATTCCCATTTCCCGGCGTTTCCAGGCGTTTTAATGTAAACGGACAGTGCATCCACGAAGAAAACGAGACAGATACGGTCTAATGTAAACTTGGCTTTAATTGGAGCATGGTTTTACACTGGATGCCCTTCCTGCCACAACCCTCCTATTTCCGGGCTTGGGAAACAACCATTCACACCTATGGGCAAGTTAGAGTAGCCAGTTAACTTAACTGCATGTCTTTGGACTGTGGGGGAAACCGGAGTACCCGGAGAGAACCCACACAGACACAGGGAGAATATGCAAACTCCACACAGTAAGGCCCCCCCCGCCAGCCATTGGGCTCAAACCCAGAACCTTCTTCCTGTGAGGCAACAGTGCTAACTAGTGTACCACCGTGCTGGTGCGGTTCTATTGCTTCCTACCAGTCAGAAAGCTTATGATCCAGTGATAGGTGGAGGCAGCTATGCTGAGAAGAAGAGCTTGGAGTGGATCAGATCCAGAGTGGTTGTATTAAATGCTGAACTAATGTAGAGGAACATAGTAAAAATAAAGGAAAAATGTCATATTACTGGAAATATGAATGTAAGCTGCTCACACCTGTCTCTGAGGTGTGCATGGAATTTCCACCCATAGTATCTAGACTATCCATGATCAATTTCACAGTATTCCAGAGTAACATTGGCTGATATTTATCTCAGTATGTGTTTCCTGTTACAAGATGAAAGCAAATGAGAAACTGATGTTTAGGATGATCACAAGACTTCCTCACGTCACAGCAAGACCTCTCGCTCACTAACCGAGAACACACTCCGTGGCCTCAACGTTTAAGGGAATAAAAGGGTGCGAGGCAGAGAATAGGAGGGTACAATTAAAAAGGCTGAAGCCCTTTACCGTGGTGAGAAAAATGGAAAACTGGTTTTATCAGAGACACAGTTTCAAGGCATCTGGGGAGGAATTTCCAATTTATTGTAAACAGCAAAATAGAGTCTGAGTGATGATAATCAATAAGAAAAATTTTAACAAACTGCCATATAGTAACGAATCAAAAAGAAATTTGAGAATAAAAAACTTTATATATTTTTGATGTTTACAAAATCAAGTAGGAGTTAGAATAACTTGATTTTGTAAACATCAAAAACATGCAAGTTTTGTATAGTCAAATTTCTTTTTGATTCATTATTCAATTTCTGAACAATCTGAGTATTGATCTAATCCTAAAGCTTCTATAACAGTGTCTGTAGTGATATCAGGTACTGAACTTGATTCAGGTTTTTTTTTTACATGTTCTATCTTCCCCTTTATTCTTCTTTTCTTTGAAAGGAACTGCTCTGTTGCCTTTTGCACAAGTCTATTCACTTCAGATGAAGTCAAATGAGGTCCAAATTAGGTATTATATTAGATATTATGCTTTATGTATATATTGATATATGTGATGGTCCCTTTATATTAAGGAGGTTCAGAGTTCAAAAGATTTTTCAGATATTTTGAAAAAATATATGAATTAATTTAATCACAGTGTTTTCATTTGGCATTGCACTTTATATGTTATAATAAGTGAATCTATATTCATCTGACAATGAGTGACAGTTCTTGCAACAGCAACTGTACAAAAACAAATTCGTATAAACTCGTATACACATCATTTTAACGATTACCGTTAACATTAACTGCATGACAGATGTCAAGTCTCGATAAGTGACTTCCCTACAAGGATACATTGCATTCCATCGCAAGTTAAAATGTAAACAATGTCAATGCGCCAAGCGTGCCGAATGGGCAGGTTTGACCCAAAACAGGCCGTATACAATAATGGGATAGCGATCGATAGTTAGCCGACCAGCATTTATACATGGACCCATACTCAGATGTATTTCACTCGGTAATCAGAGTGATGGCTAAAATTACAGACTTACCTGTGGTTCGAGGCCTTTTTGAAAACCAGGCATCTAATGTGCCGCTCCGCTTCTTAGTCGCCATTTCTAGCCATGTGCTAACACGGCTCAATCACAGTACACGAAACAGTCAACACCTTGTCATCCAATCAGATTACATCTTAGTTACAGCACACGGCTAGCCTGGCAAGCTAGACTAAATGTGAATATTAAGTCTGGCCTCGGTCGTAGACATTTCCGAAGCGGGTAGGAGGAACAACCCGCTGTCTTTCAAACTGTCTCTGTGCGTATAGGCCAACGCTCTGACCAATCAGCACAACAGTGACTGTGACGCAGTCAGAGCAACAGAAAGCAGTGGGGGAGGCCTTGAAATAAATAATTTTTCAAAATGCATATTAATTAATAAACAGGTTCTAGATATTAAGAAGTTTGGAGATAATGACCACAAGTTTGGAGTCTGTACCACATACTTAACATACACTCTTATTTTTTTCAAGTGTTTTTCAAGGGTTTGCTTAAACTGTTTTTGAGAGTTTTTATTTAGTGGTGTTTGGTGAAATAATTTCCCTTAAATTTAAAATAACGGGAAAATAAGAAACAATCAAAAAGTAATGTTTCAAAGCTGTTTATTAATTCTTCGTACTGCACAAACTAGCCCCATCCTTTTGGCTACCAGCGGAGCCAGCTGGTAGATCAGACTTTTGCTATAGCCGGTCGGCAAAACAGCGAAAACGTCCTTCTTGAAAAGGAATGAGCGGAGAGCCTCTTCCTGCTCATGTTTCAACGAAAACTCCAAATCTAATTCTTCTAAAACTGATTCCAAAGCGGAGTCAAACGTGCGCTGTTCACTAGCCCGTAGCCATCTTTCCTGTTGTGCTTTCTCCAGCGTCGCGCAGCTTTGTCGTCGCTCCTGCAAAAGCCCGCCCAAAGAATCCAAACAAAAACCTTGTGTTGTGATTGGCGGGCACGATTTGATGCCCGGGGTGTTTTGTTGATATGGTGCGAGGCTAGACCCACTCGCAGGCAAAAAATATTTTTGGCCGCTAGGCGGGTGGGTCTAGTTTACTAGGCTAGCACACGGCAGCATAATGTCTGCCTCTATTTCCTATGGACGTGTTAGTATTTGTCCATTATTTAGTTGAATAAAACTTAGTTTCACATCGCACGCTGCTCAGTTTTGTACAGCTATGTAAACAAAAATATTTTTTGTTACTCAGTGAAAAATAGACGGTGGCAAATCCTACTACAGATGGTGAGTTGCCACCACCGACCGGCTACTTTTGAGACCTCTGCACACTGTCTTAATTTAACGATAAAGCTTCTCTACTGACCTTCCCCAGTGTTAGCTTAGTAGTGTAGCTATAATTACCTCATTTATCTTCAATGTCCATATTACCACTGTTCACTGTACTCCATCATGGAATATGTATAGAGTGAGAGAGAATATACTCTCTCAATGTAGTGTCTTTGCTATGCTGCCTCCTTTTCCTGCTGCTGTCCTATTTTCCATTCTACCATTAGCATCCACAGATTTTGTACAGAAAATATTTTACTTAAGAAGAATAAGCCTTTGTGACACATACACTCAAGAACAGACTTACGTAGCTTTATCTGTTTACTCTAATGGCTATTGTGGGAATGCTCTTTAGTTCCCTCATGCACTGCTCAGTGAACTGCATACTCAACAATTAGCAGTTCAGTGTTCACCTTAAAGTTTAATGTGTTGCACTGCAATTCTCTTTCATGAGAATAATCTTGTATAACTAAATTTACAACATGCATATTAAAAAATTGGTGTCACGGTGGTGTAGTGGTTAGCACTGTCGCCTCACAGCAAGAAGGTTCTGGGTTCGAGCCCCGTGGCCGGCGAGGGCCTTTCTGTGTGGAGTTTGCATGTTCTCCCCGTGTCCGCGTGGGTTTCCTCCAGGTGCTCCGGTTTCCCCCACAGTCCAAACACATGCAGGTTAGGTTAACTGGTGACTCTAAATTGACCGTAGGTGTGAATGTGAGTGTGAATGGTTGTTTGTCTCTGTGTCAGCCCTGCGATGATCTGGCAACTTGTCCAGGGTGTACCCCGCCTCTCACCCATAGTCAGCTGGGATAGGCTCCAGCTTGCCTGTGACCCTGCACAAGAAAAGCAGTTATGGATAATGGATGGATGGATATTAAAAAGGTAGACTTCTGAAGTGCTCATTTCAGATCTTTCCAGACGCACATGGCTATTTGTTTCCTGTATCTTGTGTGTCAGTTCTCCACTGTCCTCTATGATGAAAGCATGTATGTGTAATTAGTTTATATGTATAATAAATTCCGCATTTATAGCAGTTTATATGCATTTCTACAAACACATGTACACACACTCATTCATGCAATTATTCAATCAGCCAATCAAGTCGGAGCTGTGCAACAGCAGTCTTTTCCGATCTTCAGCTGTCCGAGTTCAAGTGAGGTTGTGTCCACTGTATCCTCAGATCCCTGTTCTTGCCTGACAGGAGTGGAACCTGATGCAGTCTTTAACTCTTATGTCTCATCTGTCTCAAGATTCAACCTGTCGTGGATTTTGAAATGCTTTTCTGTACATTACGGTTGTAAAAAGTGGTTGTTTGAGTTTTAGTCACCTTCGTGTCAGCTGGAAGCAGACTGGCCATTCTCTGATCTCTCTCATCAATAATGCGTTTCCACATGCAGAACTGCCTCTCACTAGATGCTTTGTTGTTGTTTTTTACACCATTCTGTGTAAATTCTGTAGACTGGTGTGTGTGTGTGTGTGTGTGTGTGTGTGTGTGTGTGTGTGTGTGTGTGTGTGTGTGTGACAATCAGCAGTTTCTGAAATAGTATACCCAGCCTGTCTGGCACCAGCAACCTTTCCCTATTGTGATGTTTGATGTGAACATGAACTGAAGCTCTTGAGTTGTGTGTGCATGATTTTATGCATTCCACTGCTGCATTATTGGCTGATTGAATAATTGTGTTTATCACATGACCCTTACAGACCCGAGCATGCGCTCATAATAAAATCTATGGGAAAAGTCACATGAATGGGCAGATACAGATTTTTGAATCCAGTCTGGAAAAGCCGTATGCAGCCCTGGGCCCACTTCCCTCGCGTCTGCCATTTTCATTTTGCTCTGAATTGTTACTTTGAAAAATGAGCAACACAACCGAGCACAGTGAAAGTGAATTTTATTTATTTTTTTAACAATTTTTAGCAATTTTATTAAAATTGCTTTCTTCAAAAATACAATCAATATCTCCACCAGTCAAGGCTTCTGTGGCATTTGGTTTGTTGCCTTTTCCATTTTTTCTGAGGTCTCTGCACTGGGACTTCAGGACTTCCCTGGACTTTTTAAAGTCTTCGTCTTTCAGGATGTTTATCTTACTGTTGTTGTTGTTGTTGTCGTCGTCAAGGTAGCGTTGAATACTTTACGAAAAGGAAGACAAAGTATCAGGTTCATAGTCTAAATTTCCTTTTTTCTTCGCTTGTATATAGAAACTACGGTACATAGCAAGCTGTCGAGCTCCTTAGAGGAGACGACTGTTATTGTCTCTCTCCTCCTTGACTTCAGCAAGAAATCTTTTGAAAATGTTCATGCCGTACTTAATTTTTTAGAGTTTTCTTCTTGTTGTCCTTGCATAAACAAGTGAATTTCTTTACTCAAAAGTGCCTTTTTTCATTTTCTTTGACAATTTCAGCTTGTTCAATTAGGTCTGTGTCTGATAAATCATCTGGATAATAAAATTCACTTTCACTGTGCTCAGTTGAGTTGTTTTTTTGCACACCGTTGTTCATTGTTTTCCATTGTGTATGCTAGTTAAAAAAAGGTCATATGATAAAATGCTTATTGATTGAGTTAGGTCAGGCCGGATGGGAAAATATTTGGCTCTTGGGCAGGACCTTGAGGCAAATATTTTCCTGTCCGGCCCTCCCACTCAGTCAATAAGTACATAGAATGTGCATGTATACAGGTGTTTTCATAATAAAGCTGTGAGTGAGTCTATAAGATAACGCTTTAACTTTTTCATTGCAGGTAAATGGTTTAACTACGGCATAATTTTCTTGGTCCTCATTCTTGACTTAAACATGTGGAAGAACCAGATCTTCTATAAGCCCTACGAATATGGCCAGTATGTTGGACCAGGAGAGAAGATCTTCACAGTAGAGGAGCCAGACACTCTTAGCCACTTCAACCGCAGCACACTAACTTGGGAATGGCGATCAACTAACATAAACCCTGACACCAACCTTCCATACGTCCACAGAGACATGTTTCTCCATAGCCGCTACACTGGTGCCAGCCTGGATGTCAAATGCTTGGCGTTCATTCCCAGTTTAGCTGCCTTTGTTCTCTTTGGTTTCTTTATTTGGCTTTTTGGACGTTTCCAGGACAGTGAGACGTTCCTGGATAGCCAAGACAAGACTTATGAGCGCATCAAACGTAAGTCACCTTCAGATTTGGGCGTCACACCTGAGGAGGTGCATGTATCAATGAGTGAGACCCTGAAAAGGAGTGGCACTCCCATGTTGCTGCTAGTGGACACTCACCATTTTGGGTCCTCTGCTAACTCCATATCCCCCTCTTCTAATGAGACCCAGGAGACACAACCTGTAGATGAAGCAGCATGTGCAGAAGCGGCAGATGTTAGCAAACTGACTCCATAACCTTAAGCAAAGTTAATAACTCTGGAGAGTTATTGTAATTGGAGAGTTATGTTTCTGCTAAGCTTCTCCAACTCCATCCTTGCCTTGATTCAATCGTTAATGATGACCAAGCCAATAACTGAACACATGCCTCTAACACAGGGCCAGCAAAGAGACATCGTAAGCTGGCAGTTAAATTCTACAGAGATCTGCTTTCAAAGTTGGACTAGAAGAGATCATATAAAATTGCACAATGTGTTTTCTACATTTTAATAATAAGCTTTTCAAGACGCCACTAGCGGCACTGAAATTTTGGTACTTCTAATAGTTTAACTTTCTTTTCACTGGAGTATTGTGTATATGATCCAACGGTGCTTAACCTTTTTTTTTTTTTTTTACATATTTTTATTGCTGCCTACATGGAAAATCTGTTTCTATACCACGTGTATGGCAAAGTAGTCATGAGGAATATTCAGCAGAAAAATCTGTGCCTTCAGTAGTTGTATCCATTATTGGACAGTAGAAAGGTCTTTTGAGACATCATTACATTACATTAATTTGTTATGCAATACAATGTGTTCACAATGTGGTTTGTATTAGCATTTTATCATTTACAATGAATTAAAACTTTTTATTTAAAAAAAAATCATACCAAAACAAATTATACCAAATACAAAGCTGAAAAATAGTAATCATGATCACATGGTCACTCAGTAAAGTGTTGAATTTTCACACAGACCTTCATTGATTATTTGTCATTTAAGTAACAGTTAATCCTTCAAGATATCCAGTATTTTGCTACGATAATTTGTCTTGTTCCTATTAATGTTTTATGTCATTTGTCTCATGTTTCTATGATCAATTTTCAAGACTGCCAATTCGACTTTAGATCTAGTGACACAACAAATAAAAACTGAGACAGTCTACCATATTCGATCTCTATCAGTCATTTGTTGAAGTTTGGCATGACCAAAGTTTTTGTCTGTATGTTTACCTCCGCTAACTGTGTTGGAGGAGGTTATGTTCTCATCTTTGTTTGTTTGTCTTTTTCCAGTGTAACTCAAAAAGTAGTGAACAGATTTTGATGAAATTTTGAGGAAAGGTTTGCTGTGGGCCAAGGAAAAATTGGTTAGATCTTGATGCCAGTCCAAATATGTGGCTTGGCGGAGGTATACACTCGACCGAGTGTTGCATCTGTTTTTGCTCATTTCACATTATGCTGTTAACTTGGTTAAGTTTTCTTTTCTAATAAAATATGAACATGTTTGTTGATTAAATCGCATTTACTTCTCTCAAGTAGTGTTACAGATAAATGACATTTCAAAGTATCTGATCAGTGATGCTTTCTTGATGAAGTCTGGGTTGTTGTTGTTGTTGTTGTTGTTGTTTTGTGTATTGGTGAAAATGGTGCTGCTGGTCTTGAAACGTATGCAGAAGACCAACTGTTTCCATTTCAAATAGGCTCGGTCCACAGTGACCCTGTTGCCAAGCAACTCTTCAGGGCCGACCTCTTCCAGCTGCTGCCCCAATTAGTTCATTAGGGAGGGAAAATAACTTTGTGCAGCCAAGGCAAACCATGTCATTTCGAGAAAAATTTGGTAAATGACCATCAGTTCCAATTAAGGCTAGCATATAAAAGCTACAAAAGCATGCATTACTAGACCTTATCATAAGACTTTCAAATACATGACCCTTATTCAGTCATGACCAGAAATGTTGACTGTGTTGTTTTCAAAACAATTTATGTATTTATCAGTACTGTATACAGTTAATTAAGGAAAGTTAAAGCAATAGGTTGTATGAGTACATTTTTGAGGCAGAGGAACAAGAACAAAACTTAATTTTACGAATATAAGGCTCCATGTAGGCGGCACGGTGGTGTAGTGGTTAGCGCTGTCGCCTCACAGCGAGAAGGTCCGGGTTCGAGCCCCGTGGCTGGCGAGGGCCTTTCTGTGCGGAGTTTGCATGTTCTCCCCGTGTCCGCGTGGGTTTCCTCCAGGTGCTCCGGTTTCCCCCACAGTCCAAAGACATGCAGGTTAGGTTAACTGGTGACTCTAAATTGACCGTAGGTGTGAATGTGAATGGTTGTCTGTGTCTGTGTGTCAGCCCTGTGATGACCTGGCGACTTGTCCAGGGTGTACCCCACCTTTCGCCCGTAGTCAGCTGGGATAGGCTCCAGCTTGCCTGCGACCCTGTAGAACAGGATAAAGCGGCTAGAGATAATGAGATGAGATAAGATGAGATGAGATAAGGCTCCATGTACAAACAAGGTAAATGCAGGGGATTATGAGGAGACAGACAGAGCAAATGAACAGGATTGTATGTATGACTAGAAAAAAATGTCCATAAATTAGCAGCACTTCAATTATAAGACTATCAATTTTGGATACCTTTTTAATAAGGCTCTTTGTAAAAAAAAAAAAAAAAAAAAGGTATAATTGACATTTTTGGAAAATAATCTACTTTACTTGAAGTTTAGGGCATGCAACAGCGACAGCAGCTGCATCTGAGATCAAATTGAGTTGTTCTCTGTCTCGCCGTCGTCTAAATTTCTCCCAGATCAGTTGTCATGTCATCCCTCTCTCCCCCATCTACTAGATCACAGTATCAGTTGATAAGTCTTCCATCAAGCCTCGGCAGAGCTTGAACTCTGAGGGCTCTCTGAATCTGTCAGACTTCCATCATGATTGCTCCTGTGAGATTGTGGTAAGGATATTTTTTGTCATCTGCTGGTGTGTGTGTGCGCGCGCATGTGTATGTTTGAGCTCCAAGATTGCCTTTGACACTCACACAGCAAGGGTGGACCATTGGACAAATCCCAGGGTAGAGTTCGTCACTTGTTCAGAAGTGAAATACAAAGAGACTTTTCTTTCTTTCTCTTTCATCCACCCCTCCATTTCCTTTGAACTGATTTCTCCACAGACATGAAACTACATTTTTATCAACCCAATTGCAGGAAAAGGCAAGACAATATCAGAAAGTCCTCCTACGATAAAGAACAAGGAAAATGAGAAATTACGCATTTAAGCCCTTTTCCAATGCACTGTAATAGCCATCTTCCAAATTTAGGCAATCTAAAAATGTTATCATGATGACACCGAACAGTATAAAATATCTTTCTAATTACTTTTGCCACAAAAATAACTCGCTGTGGTGATGGATAAGAAAAAGAATCATTCATCTTTCGTAACCACTTTATCCTGATCAGGATCTCTGCAAATCCAGAGCTTCTCCTGTGAGGCAAAGACACATCCATCACAGGGCACCATGTACACCACAGGCGATTGCTCTAAGACAACGAGGGAGGCTCAGCCTCCTCTAAAAATGACGAACATCATGTAGGATGAATTGCGCTAGGCTTATGTTATAGCCGACCTTATAACATTGCTATTTTAGATCCAGAATCATAGAAATACATGTGCTCAACCCAACTACAGTGCGAAATCATTCCGTTATAACTTTCCCCAGTTCGCCTAATGTGCGCGTGAGTTTTTCCCCCTCGTGACAGCACGATGCAGCGCAGCCTCAGTGCACTTCAATGGCATTTGGGAGCTATGCGCTTTTCAATCTCAAAATGCAAGACGGTTATTGGACAAATACTGCGAAAACGCCCGCCCACGGAGTCTCACGGACTCCCAGCCTCAGTGGACTTCAGTGGCATTTGGGAGCTATGTGCTTTTCAATATCAAAATGCAAGACGGTTATTGGACAAATACTGCGAAAATGCCCGCCCACAGACTCCCAGCCTCACAGTGGGAGGGACATGGCAGTTTCCGCGAGGAGACTGGTGATTGGTGAAAGCGGCTGGATATTTTCTTTGATTGACAACTCGTTTCAACTATAGACCCTTTTCAGTCACGTGACCTTCGTAAACGCGACCGCCATTTTGGACATGTAGTGGACTTCGGCTCGAATCAGTTTGAATGCGAGGAAGGCGACAAACGAAAAACATAAAAGAAAAAGGAGCGAGATACAGAAAACACCTTCACTATCCAGCGACGTAGGGCATTTACAGGGCGAGCAGAGGGAGAGGTATTTGCAAAAATTGAGGTTAGCAGGCTTAGAGAACGACGTTTACCTGCTTCCACCAGGATTGTTCACTGACGTACGGAAGTACAAGAAGCCCTCGTCTTTACCTGACTTCGGCCCACATGATCTGTATACCTATGTCGTTAAAAACCCATCGCCATACACATACACGCCAACGTCCGAGGTTCCGGAGCGCGCTCCGGCTTGCTCCAGCCGAGGTTCCGGAGCGCGCTCCGGCTTTACTGGATTTACTAGTTTACTGTAATTATGATCCGGCAGCTATTTACACCGGATCCAGTGTAAATAGCTGCTGGAGCCAACGTCCGAGAATTAAGCAGCGCGCTCTGGCTTGCTCGCCCTCAAATTAAGCAGCGCACTCCGGCTTGCTCCCGGAGTGTTCCGGCCGAGGTTCTGGAGCTCGCTCCGGCTTGCTCGCCCTCAAATTAAGCAGCGCGGTCTGGCTTGCTCACCCTCAAATTAAGCAGCGCGCTCCGGCTTGCTCCGGAGCAAGCCACTTAATTTGAGGGCGAGCAAGCCGGAGCGAGCTCCAGAACTTCGGCCGGAGCACTCCGGGAGCAAGCCGGAGCGCGCTGCTTAATTCTCGGACGTTGGCTCCGGCAGCTATTTACACTGGATCCGGTGTAAATAGCTGCCGGATCATAATTACAGTAAACTAGTAAATACAGTAAAGGAAAAACTTGAGACTGAAAGGTTTTAACAGTCATCCAAATGACTGAACGTAAACATTGCTACAGTAACATACCAGCTATGATGTTGTTGACATTAGCTAGTCAACAATAGCTACTACAGAAGAACAAAGAGGTTACAATGGGTTATTTTAGCCTATTTGGTTACACACTCGCCGCCACAGAATGTTAACAGCAATGTAATGCCTTTTCTGGCTAATTTTATTCGTCTTACCTCCAACAAAGTGGTCACTACACAAGCGTTGGTATGCCGAGGGCTGCCAATCTGTTAATTGCCGCTATCCATCTTCTCCGTCGGGATCCGATAAAATGATAAACCTTGCCTTGTTTGTTGATGGTTACTACATCCAGGTGCACAACAATATAGTGGCATGATGGAAGTCTTGCTGAAAATAAACACTTTCTTTGCTGCCGTTCCTCAATGCTGGCTGTGGTAAACTACTGGTAGTACACATCCAAAATGGCGGCCGCGTTTGTCGTGACGTCACGTGAAAAGGGTCCATAGACAGGCAGCGGTGAATCTCAGTTCAGTCCCATGCGGATTCGCAAGTGCTGTGGTGTATTGTAAGAGATCAGCTTACATTTCGATTTCATTCATTACATATGGTTTCTACCAGCTTTTTTAGTTTGTATATATTTTCATTGTAAATAAAGTGTAAATATAGTGTTGTCAAGATTGCTATCTTAGTTCCAGAAATTTCGTTTATTTGAGTGACTGAACTTGAACTTGAGGGGGCTAGTCAGCTAGCAAGAAAGCTGCGCACGGATGACAAGCATTGCTGATTTAATTTTGGCGAAGCCATTTGCCAGTCTTCCTTTCAAGGAAAAAATTAAAATTAAAGAGCAGGGTAGACCAACGCCTCAAACTGACTTGGTGAAAAAGGTAGGGAATAATACTCGTTCCTTTCAGCTCTCCTGGTACGAGAAAGTGAATTGGCTAACAGCAAGTGACCCACATCAACAACAGTAAATAGGCTACTTTAGTAATATGTCATGGATGGACCAAAAATATAGAATCTATTTAAAATGTTTATGCTGAGTATATTATATTGGAATATATATTTTTCTGGATATGAATTAAACACGGGTGCTCCGGTTTCCCCCACAGTCCAAAGACATGCAGGTTAGGTTAACTGGTGACTCTAAATTGACCGTAGGTGTGAATGTGAGTGTGAATGGTTGTCTGTGTCTGTGTGTCAGCCCTGTGATGACCTGGCGACTTGTCCAGCGTGTACCCCGCCTTTAGCCCGTAGTCAGCTGGGATAGGCTCCAGCTTGCCTGCGACCCTGTAGAAGGATAAAGCGGCTAGAGATAATGAGATGAGATGAGATGAGATGAATTAAACACATCTACAATTTGGAAAACATTTTTAAACAAAAACACAGCCGAGAACATTTCACACTACAGACCTGGATTAAAAGTGAAGGGTTATCAAAATTGTCAATAAAACATTTCTCAGTCAAAATAAGTAAAATATAGGGAAAGTGTCATTGAATGAAATGTGTGGCACCCAGCTCTATGTTTGGCTCCCCAAGGTCAGTGCTTGTGCCTATTCCAGAACACTCTGCTGTTACTGCTGAGGTTCCTGACAAAGAGCTGCTTTCAATAATGATCAATTTTTAAACAACATGCCACAATTTCAAAATATAAAATGTTAAAATATACCCCCCCAACACCACCATCATGTATATTGGACAGTAGGCTAATGGGCCAAAAGAACCTGTTATTTCACAGTTTGTGACCCTGCCAACAATCAGCCAGATCAGAGGCAAGAGTATGGGCAAAATTGATGTGTTTTTTCTTTTTTCTTTTAAAATCTGGAAATATCGTAACCGACCAGCCTCCCCTGTTTGCCAGCCGCCACTGATGTACACACATATTCACACACTCATTCACACACTCATTCAAACACTGGGCAATTTAGCATAGCCAAGCCACCTATAGGAGTGTTTTTTGAAATATAGGAGGAAACCAGGGAACCTGGAGGAAACCCACACAGGCACCTGGAACCCATGCACAGAAACAGACACTTACCACAACCAAGAAAGTTTTATTTGCTTACATGGTTAGAAATAATAAGCGCTATAAATGTCATTATTGCATATATGATTATAGTTTTGTAGGTGACTGCTTTGAACGTTTAATTAATTTCTATTCTTTGTCTATTCCTTTCTTAAACCCAACAGACCCAGTACCGGGTCCAATACAGCGGTACTATAATTGACTTCTGGTAAAAAGTTTTAAAAATGCTTTGATAAGTTCAATACTTACTAAAATTTTGTAGTATGTATGTACATACTTATGGTATTTCTATGATTTTTTTTTTTTGTCCAGCTGTAGTCATGGTGTTGCTGAATGAAAAAAGTGGCATCTCTGTCCATGGACCCATTGCGATCATGGCAAAATTCTTTGGTTTATCACAGTTTACTCAGGTACACTAAGAGTCCCAGTGTTACTGACACTGGAAATATATTCTCTGAGCTCTTACATATCCATACAGACCAAAATAATGCATATTGACCTGATAATTGTGGCACTATTTTTGATTAATTTTTGGTGTATCTGTCTAGGTGAGCCACACCTCCCAGCACCCTAGGGCTTAAAATATGATTGAAGAAACACAGGACGAGTTGGAATTATCCTTTATGTGCCAGCGTGTACTAAGACTTGCCAACAGAAATGACACAGATGAGTTATCAAGTGGGCACCCCCTTCATCAGCGTTTCGTTGATTTAAGCCCACGATGCCTCCGGAAGGCTCAATGGTAACCCCAGGCGTCCCTGAAGTACCCCCCTCTGTGTCATCCCTGGCTGCCACTTGATGCCCAACAGGTGTCCTCGCGCTTCAGCCAAAGCCAGTGGCTACTAACTTCAGCTGCTCCTGACAGCGCTTTGATGGCATGACGTAGGGCGTGGCCTCTTATTCCCATGTCCTTGAGCAGCCTGGTGGTGGATGATGCCACAAAGCCTCTGCATCCCACCTCCACAGGGCACACCTCCGTCCTCCAGCCAAGCTGCTGTGCCTCCGCAGCAAGGTCAGCATATTGTAGGTGTTTCCTTTCATATGCCTCTTCTACGGACTCCTCCCAGGGCACAGTGAGTTCAGTGATATAGATCTTCTTAGCAGATGGTGACCAAAATACCAAGTCAGGCCTAAGAGTAGTGGCAGCGATCTCAGGAGGAAAGGCAAGACATTGACCAACATCTGCCAGCATTTTCCAGTCACAGGCTATGCGTAACTGGCAATGCTCTGCAATTGCAGGTGCGCTGTAATTTTCCTTTGCCCCCTCCCGCACAAATGCAATGGCTGGCAGGGAGTTGGATCCTACAGATGTTGCTGAGTTGGCTATTGTTCGTCTGTACTCCAAAGTGGCAGCAAGGTTCTTCAACACCTGGTTGTGACGCCAGGTATAACGCCCCTGGGCAAGACTCACTTTACAACCAGTGAGAATATGCCTAAGGGATGCCGGCTTGGAGCAGAGTACACAGGCTGGATCTTCTCCTCGCCACTGCTGGAGATTTATGGGTGTGGGGAGAACATCGTAGGTTGCCCTGATTATGAAGCTGATTCGCTTTGACTCCATACTCCATAGGTCTTTCCAGCTCAACTTCCTTCCCTCCACACTGTCCCACTTAGTCCACTTTCCCTGCTTACCAAGTGCCACCATCTTGGCCCTCCTGATGCCTTCCTCCTGGTTTTTCACCTCATCCACGATCATCCTCCTCCTTTCAGCAGCTGAGGCCTTGCTCCAGGCTGGACGCTGAGCAGTTAAACCCAGACCTCCTCTTCCATGCTGAACATATCCCACAATGTCTGCATGCTTGAGGGCTGCCACTGCCTCCTCAACTGCTTGCACTGGTCTCCATTTGCGGCCTGCTATGATGGCTGGGGCATTCTTGCTCACCATTAGGTCTTTGGATTCCGTCAGTGTCACCTGGAGTCTTATCTTGGCACACTTGAATTCCTCCATAAGACTGGTGAATGGCAGTCTGAGGAGGCAGTCTCCATAGAGGGCAGTGGATGTCAGGCAACGAGGGACTCCCAACCACTTCTTTATGTGGTTAGTGATTCCCTTCTCCATCCTCTCCACAACTGAAATGGGCACCTCGTAGAGGGTGAGAGGCCACAGCACCCGAGGCAAGAGGCCAAACTGTAGGCACCAAATCTTTAGTTTCCCAGGGAGTTCAGTATTCTCAATGGCTTGCACTCCACTACTGATATCCCTCTGCAGTTGTGCTATTTGTTCTTTATCTTTCAGGCTTGCATCAAACCATCTCCCCAGGCTCTTGACTGGCTGCTCAGAAACTGAAGGGATTGGCTCGTCCCCGATGAAGAATTTGAGGTCTGACAGCACTCCCTTGACAATGGAAATGCTGCGTGACTTAGATGGTTTTATCTTCATACGGGCCCAGCTGATGTTCTCCTGTAGTTTCCTGAGCAGACGTCTGGTACATGGCACCGTGGTTGTTAGGGTAGTAATATCATCCATATACGCTCTAATTGGAGGAAGACGGGAGTCGGGGTTGAGTCTTTGTCCACCAACAACCCATTTAGAGGCTCGGATGATTACCTCCATTGCCATTGTAAAGGCCAAGGGAGAGATTGTGCAGCCTGCCATGATGCCAACCTCCAGGCATTGCCAGGAGGTGGTAAACTCCATGGTGGTGAAACAAAACTGCAGGTCTTGAAAGTATGACTTGACCAAGGCTGTAATATTTCCTGGGATACTGAAGAATTCAAAGGCAGTCCAAAGGAGCTCATGTGGCACTGATCCAAACGCGTTGGCCAGGTCCAGAAAGATCACATAAAGGTCATCTTTCTTCGCCTTTGCTGTCTGGATCTGGTGCCAAATCATGCTAGAATGTTCCAAGCATCCAGGGAAGCCTGATATACCTGCCTTCTGTACAGATGTATCTATGTAAAAGGTTATCAGTGCAACTTGGGCAGTGTAATCGGTGCTAGATCTACAAGTTAGGGAAGCTGAAAAGGTGATCATTTTCTATTAATTCAACTGATTACATTTATTTCATATTGGTATTAGCCTAATCCAAACTGATGAAGTTAGTTACTAGCCAACTTTAAAGGCAGACTCACTAGCAGACCTGTTGCAACAAGGTAGGCAGACTTGGCAATTGCCTAGGGCCCCAGCCCTCGAAGGGCCCCCACTGCCGAACGACTGGTTATGTATTCAATAGCAATGACAACTTTTTGAGCGCGGCAGCACAGCGCCTAATGACACTTGTTGAAATACCCTAGTTCCAAGGGGGGCCCCCCTAATGCACAACAGCGCCTCCCTACATGCTTTGGCCGAAAAGTGCAATGGCAGTCTGTTGTCAACCCCTCAATGCCCATCTCCGTCTAGTCAAGTGGTTGCAGAGCTCCCCGGCAAAAAAACAAAAACAAAATCAAATATGAAGCGAAATTACCCCTCAGGGAGCCAGAAGAGAAAGAAGAAAAGGGAAGGGGAAGACAGGAAAAAAACAAGACACTGGTAAGTGAGAATGTACACACTCATTAATACCAAGCGGGTCGACAAGCAAATTTGGTAGCTAGCTTACGTTAATGGTAGTTATCTTGTAGACAGTGTTTATAACAGTGATGTAAACGTTGTCATGCACAACAGGCTTACAAACTTGCAAGGACTGGCTAAAAATTCTAGTATGTGCCACACAAATAGGTGAAAGACTGTCAACTTCTCCCAGATTAACTTACTGTGTTTATCAAAATGTCATAGTCAGTGTTAGTTTCAGCGAGCTGCATGGCTTTCATCAGAAGTAACTAGTGTGTCGTGAGCATGAATGGAGTAGGACAGGGGATGGCTCACAAGAAAGCTCTTTTTTACATAAATAGCCTATTTATGTAAAAAAGTGGCACTGATGTCAACTGAATGTGATGTCCGCAGGTCTTTGGACATGGAGGGTATTGTGGCTGCCTTTGCTGAAGCCAAAGCCCGCAAGCAGCAGTTTTAGACATTTTGCCCATGATTCTAGTTGTATATTCTTAAATTTTTATGTGTTTTTCTATACCTTTTGCACTTTTCTGTGTGTGCTGATTCTTATTAAGATTCTTATTCATGTTTGTAATAATTTAATCACCATTTGAAGTTATTTCTACTTGTGTATATACTGTAAATATTTAGTGTTGTTATTTGCACATTTTATATTACTTTGTCTTATTTTCATATTTGATTTATATATATATATATATATGTATGTGTGTGTGTGTGTGTGTGTGTGTGTGTGTGTGTGTGTGTGTATTTTGTCTATTCTTGTGTTTAATTGGGTTTGATAATTATTTATAATAATGTAAAGAGTTCATTTATTAAGTAAAAATCGTAAGAATGATTACAATATGTGTGATGTTTATTTATTTAGTCTTCAGTGGGTAGGTGGCCATAAGGCCTTTCGTCAAGGGGGGGATAATTATGGGCCCCAGATCCCCCTTTGCCTAGGGCCCCCAAATAGCTTGAAACGGGCCTGCTCACTAGTATGAGCTCGCTTCAGGTAGAGGCATCTGTTGCACTTCTCTCATCTCTCCAGTAGAAAATTGGACATTTAGGAGCCAGCTGTACAAACCCAACACGCCTGCTGTGACTCTACTTTCTAGCCTCTGGCAAAAAGCCACCACTCAGTGAGAGCCGCTGAAGCCAGTCATGCCAGGACATACTGTTGCCAAATCCATCCCACACACTATGAGCTAAGTGTTATCCTACTGGCATTTCACTGATTATAAGTTCATAATGATTAAGCATATTCCTGTGACCTTAGTTCATTCTCGTCTAAGGTGACATTTCAAACCCACTTTAACCTTTTTAAATGTAGTAGTGAAACCCCTTCAAGACATCTTCATGGATGACTAGGTTTTCTCTGCTTCTGCATTTTTCTTTATTTTTTAAGTTGGAAGAAGAAGAAGAAGAAGAAGAAGAAGAAGTGAACATACCCTTTCCCCAGTTGTACATTTTCCTAGTTTTATGAACTACTACTTTTTCCACAAATAAGTAAAATTTTATATTCATATTTTGTGAATTTTGTAAAAATGGATCAATAGAGCCACTTAATGTTAACATCATCCTTTCTAACCTCACAAATGGCATTAGGTCTCATATTCGGTGTACACAGAAAGGTGTTTTATGATTCCATTGATATGGAATAGACCTTTTAGCCATTAGAAAGGCAAAAGAAATGGCACTTAATTGATAGCCTGGAAGATTGATTTCTTCATCAGTTACTCCAAAGGTTGCTGTCAATGGAGACAGTAGCTACAAATCCTCAACATATGAGTATATTCTGTAAATTCAACCTGTACAGAATTTGGGGCAGGGCTAAAAATGTGTGTGCAGAAGACCCTATTTTATTTTGGTATCTGTTGCTCAAAATACTTATGCTAGGGTTTATCTTTGCAAGCCTCCAATAAGATATAGTCTATGCAATTTCATACTATACATCAGGAAATTTAGGTGAAGGCAGATGCAGGTGCAGATGAAATAAAACACACAAATAAACAATACAAGACTTTTAGAATGATAATAGAGCCTAGACACGTAACAAACATTAGAAGCTAGACAAAGGAACATATTGCTAACATAACATTAGGCATATCAGACGCTCACTGGCCGTGCTGTGAAAATTGTGCATGCAGACGCTCATCTAAGTTTCCAAATCTGTCATTGTGTAACTCTTGAATATTTTCTATCGTGAATACTATAATTTAAAAAACTTATAATCTCTGCTTTACAAATAAATTTATCTCGTTAAGATCTGTTCAGTACTTTGGGAGTAACGGCAGATTGAGCTTGGTACAACAGAGTGCACTCTCTGCTCGCATGACATCAGGAAACTGCCAGTGCTTTTTGAGTCACAGGAAAGCGGTCAGGCTCTCTCTCTTCTGATCAGTTACTCATAAATATCAATCAGATAACTTTTATATGGATGTTCTCGAGCTCTCACTGTTTCTGATGAAGTATTCAGCAAAATGTTCCATCAGTTTTGATGTTATGATTCATGGGAGACTGTGAGGTGAGTTTTCATAGCTTTACCTACTTATTTTTTCAAATCAAACAGATTCATGTAAATAAATAACTATTTTATAATATAACTGTAGTTGTTTTGATGAAAAATATTGAGATCTTAGTGGTCGGAATGAAAACTGGAAGTCAGAAACGCGAGTGTCAATTTCAATTCAGTTAATCGGAATTGTTTATTGGATATGAATCACACAGTATTTTTGAGGTTACCCTTGAAAGCTGTGAATATTAATTGAAATTATCATTTTTATCCTTTCATATAAACACTAGTAGGCCATTCTTAGAAATACAAAGGCCTACAGAACACAAAGAGGGTATTAGAAATATTCTTTTATTACTTTTTTAATTTTGATAGAGAATGGTAGATTTGAATAACATTCAGTGCTTATTTATGCATATTTTATAATTAACATTGATTTCTCCTTCTTTGTGATGTATAAATGAGAATTAAGGCCAGCTTTATATTGCACAAATAAAGCCATTTGGTGAAATTTTGAAGAAGAGAGTGTACCGATTTATTGGTTTAACCCTTATTAGCATAATTAATACTCATTATTACTAATTTGCATAATATGTTTTTACTAATTTTTCAAACTTTGTATTCGGTATACAACTATCTATGTGCCTGCTAATTTCCATGTAAATATCTTGAAAAATAAAAAAAGTTATGAAGAAAAAACATTTGATCTCATTTGTTAATGAGGCCCATTTTGGACCATGTTATCCTCATACAGAATATTATGGCAGTTTTCTAAAAAATTAAGCCATTTCTTCAGTGCTTGACACTGACAGCAGTGTCAAGCAATTTTGATTGAATTTGAATTTTCACCTGATATGCCTAATAACATAAATAGGGTGCTTAACAAGGCACAACGAGACACAAGTGCAGGTGATCAGTGAGACGCATAGCATGCAGAGGCTGATGGGTAATGTAATTCCACACCATCTTGGCACTACCATGACACTTAATCTGTATCATTTTGAATATTCAGAAGACAGATTCATTTCTCATCACTATGTTATGTTATGGAATGTTTGGTTGGTGCAGAAGTTGGGCTAAGTCAATTTATACAAAGTTCTCATAGATTCAGACAGGTGACAAATTAAAGGAAAAACCAAAATAAAATGTCTTAATAATGAGCCAACAGAACAACTTCAATTGTCTTCTGAAATTGTACTGGAAGGATGAACACCATTTTTCACCCATTATCCATAACCACTTATCCTGTGCAGGAGCTATTCTGTTATCCTTTGATGATCTGGCAACTTATCCAGGGTGTATCCCGCCTCTTGCCCATAGCTGGAGCCTATGCCAGCTGACTATGGGCAAGAGGCAGGGTAAACCCTGGACAAGTCGCCAGATCATCAAAGGGCTGACACATAGAGACAAACAACCATTCACATCTATGGTCAATTTGGAGCCACCAATTAACCTGCATGTCTTTGGACTGTGGGGGAAACCAGAGCACCCAGAGGAAACCCACACAGACATGGGGAGAACATGCAAACTCCACACAGAAAAGCCCCCGTCAGCTACTGGGCTCGAACCCAGAACCTTCTTGCTGTGAGGCAACAGTGCTAACCACTACACCACCGTGACACCCTGGGATGAGCACCATCCATCCATCCATTATCTGTAGCCACTTATCCTGTTCTACAGGGTCACAGGCAAGCTGGAGCCTATCCCAGCTGACTATGGGCGAAAGGCAGGGTACACCCTGGACAAGTCGCCAGGTTATCGCAGGGCTGACACAGAGACGAACAACCATTCACACTCACATTCACACCTACGGTCAATTTAGAGCCACCAATTAACCTAACCTGCATGTCTTTGGACTGTGGGGGAAACCGGAGCACCCAGAGGAAACCCACGCAGACACAGGGAAAACATGCAAACTCCACACAGAAAGGACCCCATCAGCTACTGGGCTCAAACCCAGAACCTTCTTGCTGTGAGGCAACAGTGCTAACCACTACACCACCGTGCCACCCTGGGATGCACCATTGTTCCAAAAAATATTTCCCCAACTGGTTTCTTGATGATGGTGGTGGAGAATGCTGTCTAACACATCAGTCCTAAATCTTTACTGATGTTAAATTGGGTTGAGATCTAGCTACTGCAAAGGCCATAGCATATGATTTACATAATTTTCATTGTCATCAAACAATTCAGTGAAACCTTGTGCCCTGTGGATGGGGCAGTCATCTTGGAATAGACCACTTCTATCTGTTTATGCACTCACTCGTTGGCTCATCTGACCATATCACTTTTTTTTTTTACCTCAACTCTGTCGACCAATACTTTTGGTTTTCATACCACCAAATTCCCAAATGTGCATTCATTATTTTAATGAGGGGTTTCTCTACTGTAACTCTATAATAATAACAACTAATAATATAATAGCTCTCTCTGTTGTTGTGCACTGTTCTTTCTGACAGTCTGATCACATCATCCATTGACAGTCTCAGTCATCTGAAGAACAGTTGCTCTTCTGTTTCCATATCTCAGTAATACACAAACATCAGTCAGTAAATATGGGCTTTCAACCACAGTTTCCAGCTCTGATTTCTGATGTCTTTCCCATTGTTCTAAATGAAGATGTTTAGGCTACATCCACACGACAACGGCAACGAGATGTTATTTAAAATATATCGCGTCCAAATGGGCAACAATCAGTAAAATATCAGGTCCATATGGCAACGCAACACTTGCTGAAAATGATGCAATACACATGCCACACCTCTAGGGGCGCTGTAAGACGGTCACTTCGGAGACACCAGAACAATAGAAGAAGTAAGGACGCATGCGCATAAACTATTATGCGCAAGACTTAATATTAGCCACAAAGTCAGGAAAATCTGTTCGTAAAATTACATTATAATGACCAAATACAATGAAAAGTATTTTTCCAGTCTCACCTGTGAAAGGTAATCCCATGTGATCTCGTTTGGATGGCAAACCTGTTGGTACAGTTAAACACAGCTAATCTTTATTCTCCGCTTTGACCTATCCAATATGGCGGCGAGGATGACATATGATTCTACGCGGAAGGCGGCGTCTTTAATGGTCCGGAATAAATTGAATGTTACACGTTGATGGATTAATTTGTTGTTTCTCACCTGTGAAAGGTAATCCCATGTGATCTCGTTTGGACGGTAAACCTGTTGGTACAGTTAAACGCAGCACATGAATCTTTATTCTCCGCTTTGACCTATCCAATATGGCGGCGAGGATGACGTATGATTCTACGCGGAAGGCGGTGTCTTTAATGGTCCGGAATAAATTGAATGCTACACGTTGATGGATTAATTTGCTCTTCTACGCCCTTTTTGAGGAATGTATTGTAGGACGTAAACCAACATCTGAAGAGGTGAGATCGCTCCTTTTTTTCCCTATTTTTGCTGGCGGGATTGACTCTGCCCTATGGGCAGAGTCTCTCTCTCTCTCTCTCTCTCTCTCTCTCTCTCTCACTTTGCACCATAACACAATAAATATTCACAGTGAAAATATTCTGTAAGCGTGTTTCATGAACCAAGTTATAGGATTTGTTGACAACTCGCATCGAGTTCGTTACACTTCTACCCGGCGTGAAGCACTCACAGTCATGTGGTTGTGACGTCATTGTAAACAAATCCGTTCTACTCATCCAGACGACTTCACAACGGCAATGTTGCCAGATCTTTCCACTCTGAAACCCGTTCTCAAAAAGATTCCGTTTTGGGCACCCAAAACGCCGGTGCCGTGTGGACGCCAGGCCTAAACGATAAGCAACTGTATCGGAGTCACCTGAATCCGTTGCCGTGTGGACAGGGCCTTAGGCTACGTTTACATTAGACCGTATCTGTCTCGTTTTCTTCGCGGATGCACTGTCCGTTTACATTAAACCGCCTGGAAACGCCAGGAAACGGGAATCTGCCAGCGTCCACGTATTCAATCCAGATCGTGTCAGCTCCTGTGCTGTGTAAACATTCAGAATACGCGGATACGCTGTGCTGAGCTCTAGCTGGCGTCTCATTGGACAACGTCACTGTGACATCCACCTTCCTGATTCGCTGGCATTGGTCATGTGACGCGACTGCTGAGAAACGGTGCGGACTTCCGCCTTGTATCACCTTTCATTAAAGAGTATAAAAGTATGAAAATACTGCAAATACTGATGCAAATACTGCCCATTGTGTAGTTATGATTGTCTTTAGGCTTGCCATCCTTCCACTTGCAAGTAGTAAGTGATATGTGCTGGGATCACACACACAGCGGCTCAGTCCCGAATCGTGGCTCGTGCACTTCACTCGCGCGCTGTGTGAACTGCACAGGGCCGGAGTGCGCACCCTCCAGAGGGCACTCGCTGTTCAGGGCGGAGTGATTTGGAGCGCAGGATGCCTGCGGAGCCAAGCGTATCCGTGTGTTGGCGTTGCTGTGTGCACGCAAATCGTGTATTGGTGTTGCTGTGTGCACACTAATCGTTTTTAAAACATTAATCTGATGATCCGCTGATACGGTCTAATGTAAACATGGGCTTAGTCAGTGTTCCAATTGAGGAGTCTTCATGACAGAAGCACATGCTATTCAGTCCCAATATTGACCACTCTTTCAATGTAAGATCTTTTGAGATCTTTTCCCCATTCAATCTTGATCCACCATTGAGGATAACTGGGCCTGCTTGGGATTTTATACAATCCCACAGAGCACGGTAGGAGGCTAATTACATAACTGCATCATGCAATAGCATGTGTCTGTGAGCATTTGTGCTCAGCATGTTTCTCCCCTTATTTATTCAAGTTTTTCCTTTAATTTGTCACCCATCTGTATGTATTTAAACAAAATGTATTCTTATTGTTTTCCTTGACAGAAAAAAACTACCTTTTGTGTTGATGTACGACGTCACCCTGGAATCTTCAAAAAAGGATGGTGTTTACATACTATGTCCTATATACTTACCTACTGCATACTGATTTCCATTTGTTTATAATAGAACTATTCAGGTAGCTTACAGATAGAAATACTGTGTATGTTTCTGAGTATTCAGTCCACCATGTAGGATTCAGCGCAAGGTCCGCTACACTGGAACTTGGGGAAAATAATGGCCCTTTTCCACTACCCTTTTTCGGCTCACTTCAGCTCACTTCAGCCCGACACGGCTCGCATTTCGACTACCTTAGAGCAGCATGACTCAGCTCGCTTCAGCCTTACTCAGCACCCAAAACTCGCACGGTTTTGGAGTGGGGCTGAAGCGAGCCAAACCGAGCCGAGTGGGGCTAGGGGCGTGAGGAGACACTCCCCTGTGCACTGATTGATGAGGAGGAGTGTCCTCACATGCCCACACACGCCCCGCGAGCACGCTAGGATCTGTAAACACCGTAAACACGGAAGAAGAAGAATTACGAATTACGAGAATTTCTGAAGCCTTATGCGCCTCGCCTCATCTATACGCTCTTGCCAGTATCTGTTGGCGTTGTTGGTGACAACAAGCCACAGCACCAAGACCAGCAACACTAACGACTCCATGTCCTCCATGTTTATTGTTTACTATCCGGGTCGTGAGACTACCGCTTAAAAGGTCACTGATGTCACTGTTTGTGCCGCCTAACGACATCACGTGACGTCCACCCACTTTCGCTAACTCCACCCAATGTGTCCACCCACTTCCAGCCAGCACGGTTCAGCGCGGTTGTAGTCGAAATGCAACTCCAACAGCCCCACTCAGCTCGACTCAGCCCAACTCAGCACGGTACGGCTCAGCCCAACTCAGCCGCGTTGGTAGTGGAAAAGCGGCATTAGGTTCAGGTTGAGGATGAGATGTTGTAATCACATAATTATGTTTTATGTTACATTAGTCAACTAATGGTTAACTTCATGCCAGTTTTAATTTCATTATTATTATTATTTCCATCATCTGTGGTGGTGCAGTGGTCAGCAATCTTGCCTCACAGCAAGAAGGTTCTGGGTTCAAACTTGGTGGTCAGCTGGAGCTTTTCTGTGTGGAGTTTGCATGTTCTCCCTGTGCCTGCATGGGTTTTCTCTGGGTGCTCTGGTTTCCTCCCACAGTCCAAATACATGCAGATTAGGTCAAATGGCAACTCTAAATTGCCCATACGTGTGAATGTGAGTGTGAATGGTTGTCTGTCTCTCTGGTGGGGTTTACATTAGACCGTATCAGCGGATCATCAGATTAACGTTTTTAAAACGATTAGTGTGCACACAGCAACGCCAATACACGATTTGCGTGCACACAGCAACGCCAATACACGGATCCGCTCGGCTCCGCAGGCATCCTGCGCTCCAAATCACTCCTCCCTGAACAGCGAGTGCCCTCTGGAGGGTGCGCACTCCAGCCCTGCGCAGCTCACAGAGCGCGCGAGTGGAGTGCACGAGCAGTGATTTGGGACTGAGCCGCTGTGTGTGTGATCTCAGTGCATGTCGGGCATGCGCATCACTTACCACTTGCAAGTGGAAGGATGGCAAGCCTAAAGACAATCATAACTACACAATGGGCAGTATTTGCATCAGTATTTGCAGTATTTTCATACTTTTATACTCTTTAATGAAAGGTGATACAAGGCGGAAGTCCGTGCCGTTTTTCAGCAGTCGCGTCACATGACCAACGCCAGCGAATCAGGAAGGTGGATGTCACAGTGACGTTGTCCAATGACGACGCCAGCTAGAGCTCAGCACAGCGTATCCGCGTATTCTCAATGTTTACACAGCACCGGATCAGACACGATCTGGATTGAATACGTGGACCCTGACGGATTCCCGTTTCCCTGCGTTTCCAGGCGTTTTAATGTAAACGGACAGTGCATCCGCGAAGAAAACGAGACAGATACGGTCTAATGTAAACTTGGCCTCTGTGTTAGCTGTGTAATAGACTGGCCAATTGTCCAGGGTGTACCATGCTCAATGCCAGCTGGAATTGCCTCACCCGTGACCGGCAGTGGATAAGCAATATAGAAAATGAATGAATTTCCAACATCCATTTTTGGATTTGATACTTAATATTTTATTTGTGGGTCTTTTCATTTTAATACACTGTCACAGAATTTATTCCATACCCTTTGGTGGACCTGCTAGACAATTATTTTTGAGATGTTTTGATTATACTTAGATATTAATCATCTTAACTTCAGTACTGCTTGCTCAGTTTTCTTTGCACTCAGTTTCTGTGTATTTTTGTACAATGAAGGATAGGAAGAGGGTGAGTGCTAATGGTCCAATTTTTTTTAGAGTCATCTTTTCTGTTTGTTTTAAAATGTACTTTATGGGATTGCTCCACACCAAAAATATGCTTTGAGACTTTCACAAACTGCACCAAGAGGAACATCATGAAAGGGTTTCAGATTATATACAATAATATATAATTTGACACAAATTTGAATCTGCAAATAAATCATCAGGACTGGGAGGCAGCAGACAAAAGTAGGAGACGTGGTTCTCCATAACTACAGGACAGCCATAATGTAAACTTTAAATAAATAAATAAATAGTATGACTAATGCACTGGAGAGAATAATGATTATTGTTGTTGGAAATAGATGGAAACATTCTTATACTTATAAAAAGTTTTTAACCTTTGGATGACTGCAAAAATGCCAGAGATGTAAAAATGAGTGGCCTAGAATCTAGAGTTCATGTATCCACCACTTATCTGATGATGGTCATCAAGGTTTGTCTGGGATTTGAAAAGCTTATTAAGCAAATTAGCAAATGACTGTACTTCTGGTTGGGAATGCGCACTCACTCACTCACACACACACACACACACACACACGGAGGGCCTTGGTCTTCCATGATTTTTCCTCTCTTCATTCTCATCGCCCTGTGTCTTCTGCTGCCTGAGGCACTATCTTACGAGTTCATCCCAGGGGACCATCTTTCTGATGTATTCATGAATGCTCCTTGTTTCATCCTGGATCGCATTTCTGGCATTCATTAATCCTCACCCTCCCTGTTTCTGTGGCTCGTAGAGTCTCAGGGTGCTACGCTTCAGATGGAACCCTCGATGCATTGTGAGGAGTTTTCATGTCTTGACATCAGCTGCATCTATCTCTTCTTGTGGCCAGCGTACAATTTCAACTGGGTATCTGATGAATGGTAGGGCATTCATGTTGATAGGCTACGCGAAGATACCCCTGAGACAGTCCAGCACATAGAAGCAGAGTGTAAGATGCAAGCTGGGACAGTGTACACTGACAGGCATAACCAAGTGGCTGGGATAGTGTACAGGAACATCTGTGCTGAGTACAGAATACAAGTCCCCAAGTCCCAGTGGGACATTCCAACAAAAGTGGTTGAGAACAACAGAGCTAAGATCCTGTGGGACTTCAAGTTCCAGACTGATAAGCAGGTGCTGGCTAACTAACCAGATATAGTGGTGGTAGACAAGGAGCAGAAGAGTGTAGTTGTGATAAATGTGGCAATCCCAGCTGACAGTAACATCAGGCAGAAGGAGCACAAGAAGATCAAGAAGTACCAGGATCTGAAAACATAACTGGAACAGATGGGGAAGTCCATAGTGGTCCCAGTGGCTCCAGCAGATTCCAGGTCCAACATCTGAGGTCTCTGTCCAGAAGAGTGCAGTCCTAAGAAGAGATAAGATACTGTGTAGAACCTTCAAACTCCCAGGCCTCTGGTAGAGAACCCGAGATTGAGGAAGACACACACCATCTCGATCCCCACCCCACTGGGGAGTGAGAGGGAGTTTACACACACACACACACACACACACACACACACACACACACATATATATATATATATATATATATATATATATATATATATATGACCCCAATTCCAAAAAAGTTGGGACAAAGTGCAAATTGTAAATAAAGACGGAATGCAATAATTTACAAATCTCAAAAACTGATATTGTATTCACAATGGAACATAGACAACATATCAAATGTCGAAAGTGAGACATTTTGAAATTTCATGACAGCAACACATTTCAAAAAAGTTGGGACAGGGGCAATAAGAGGCTGGAAAAGTTAAAGGTACAAAAAAGGAACAGCTGGAGGACCAAATTGCAACTCATTAGGTCAATTGGCAATAGGTCGTTAACATGACTGGGTATAAAAAGAACATCTTGGAGTGGCAGCGGCTCTCAGAAGTAAAGATGGGAAAAGGATCACCAATCCCCCTAATTCTGCACCGACAAATAGTGGCGCAATATCAGAAAGGAGTTCGACAGTGTAAAATTGCAAAGAGTTTGAACATATCATCATCTACAGTGCATAATATCATCAAAAGATTCAGAGAATCTGGAAGAATCTCTGTGTGTAAGGGTCAAGGCCGGAAAACCATACTGGGTGCCCGTGATCTTCGGGCCCTTAGACGGCACTGCATCACATACAGGCATGCTTCTGTATTGGAAATCACAAAATGGGCTCAGGAATATTTCCAGAGAACATTATCTGTGAACACAATTCACCGTGCCATCCGCCGTTGCCAGCTAAAACTATAGTTCAAAGAAGAAGCCGTATCTAAACATGATCCAGAAGCTCAGACGTCTTCTCTGGGCCAAGGCTCATTTAAAATGGACTGTGGCAAAGTGGAAAACTGTTCTGTGGTCAGACGAATCAAAATTTGAAGTTCTTTATGGAAATCAGGGACGCAGTGTCATTCAGACTAAAGAGGAGAAGGACGACCCGAGTTGTTATCAGCGCTCAGTTCAGAAGCCTGCATCTCTGATGGTATGGGGTTGCATTAGTGCATGTGGCATGGGCAGCTTACACATCTGGAAAGACACCATCAATGCTGAAAGGTATATCCAGGTTCTAGAGAAACATATGCTCCCATCCAGACGACGTCTCTTTCAGGGAAGACCCTGCATTTTCCAACATGACAATGCTAAACCACATACTGCATCAATTACAGCATCATGGCTGTGTAGAAGAAGGGTCCGGGTACTGAACTGGCCAGCCTGCAGTCCAGATCTTTCACCCATAGAAAACATTTGGCGCATCATAAAACGGAAGATACGACAAAAAAGGCCTAAGACAGTTGAGCAACTAGAATCCTACATTAGACAAGAATGGGTTAACATTCCTATCCCTAAACTTGAGCAACTTGTCTCCTCAGTCCCCAGACATTTACAGACTGTTGTAAAGAGAAAAGGGGATGTCTCACAGTGGTAAACATGGCCTTGTCCCAACTTTTTTGAGATGTGTTGTTGTCATGAAATTTAAAATCACCTAATTTTTCTCTTTAAATGATACATTTTCTCACTTTAAACATTTGATATGTCATCTATGTTCTATTCTGAATAAAATATGGAATTTTGAAACTTCCACATCATTGCATTTCATTTTTATTTACAATTTGTAATTTGTCCCAACGTTTTTGGAATCGGGGTTGTATATATATATATATATATATATATATATATATATATATATATACACACACACAGTGGTGCTTGAAAGTTTGTGAACCCTTTAGAATTTTCTATATTTCTGCATAATTATGACCTAAAACATCATCAGATTTTCACACAAGTCCTAAAAGTAGATAAAGAGAACCCAATTAAACAAATGAGACAAAAATATTATACTTGGTCATTTATTTATTGAGGAAAATGATCCAATAGTACATATCTGTGAGTGGCAAAAGTATGTGAACCTCTAGGATTAGCAGTTAATTTGGAGGTGAAATAAGAGTCAGGTACAGTATTTTCAATCAATGGGATGACAATCAGGTGAGAGTGGGCACCCTGTTTTATTTAAAGAACAGGGATCTATCAAAGTCTGATCTTCACAACACATGTTTGTGGAAGTGTATCATGGCACGAACAAAGGAGATTTCTGAGGACCTCAGAAAAAGTGTTGTTGATGCTCATCAGGCTGGAAAAGGTTACAAAACAATCTCTAAAGAGTTTGGACTCCACCAATTCACAGTCAGACAGATTGTGTACAAATAGAGGAAATTCAAGACCATTGTTACCCTCCACAGGAGTGGTCGACCAACAAAGATCGCTCCAAGAGCAAGGCGTGTAATAGTCAGCGAGGTCACAAAGGACCCCAGGGTAACTTCTAAGCAACTGAAGGCCTCTCTCACATTGGCTAATGTTAATGTTCATGAGTCCACCATCAGGAGAACACTGAACAACAATGGTGTACATGGCAGGGTTGCAAGGAGAAAGCCACTGCTCTCCAAAAAGAACATTGCTGCTCATCTGCAGTTTGCTAAAGATCATGTGGACAAGCCAGAAGGCTATTGGAAAGATGTTTTGTGGACGGATGAGACCAAAATTGAACTTTTTGGTTTAAATGAGAAGCGTTATCTTTGGAGAAAGGAAAACACTGCAGTCCAGCATAAGAACCTTATCCCATCTGTGAAACATGGTGGTGGTAGTATCATGATTTGGGCCTGTTTTGCTGCATCTGGGCCAGGACGGCTTGCCATCATTGATGGAAGAATGAATTCTGAATTCTACCAGCGAATTCTAAAGGAAAATGTCAGGACATCTGTCCATGAACTGAATCTCAAGAGAAAGTGGGTCATGCGGCAAGACAACAACCCTAAGCACACAAGTCGTTCTACCAAAGAATGGTTAAAGAAGAATAAAGTGAATGTTTTGGAATGGCCAAGTCAAAGTCCTGACCTTAATCCAATCGAAATGCTGTGGAAGGACCTGAAGCGAGCAGTTCATGTGAGGAAACCCACCAACATCCCAGAGTTGAAGCTGTTCTGTATGGAAAAATGGGCTAAAATTCCTCCAAGCCGGTGTGCAGGACTGATCAACAGTTACCAGAAACGTTTAGTTGCAGATATTGCTGCACAAGGGGGTCACACCAGATACTGAAAGCAAAGGTTCACATTCTTTTGCCACTCACAAATATGTACTATTGGATCATTTTCCTCAATAAATAAATGACCAAGTATAATATTTTTGTCTCATTTGTTTAACGGGGTTCTCTTTATCTACTTTTAGGACTTGTGTGAAAATCTGATGATGTTTTAGGTCATATTTATGCAGAAATATAGAAAATTCTAAAGGGTTCACAAGCTTTCAAGCACCACTATACTGTATATATATTGCTCAGCGTAAATGAGTCCACCCCCTTTGAAAAGTAACATTTTAAACAATATCTCAATGAACACAAACAATTTTCAAAATGTTGACAAGACAAAGTTTAATATAACATCTGTTTAACTTATAACGTGAAAGTAAAGTTAATAATATAACTTTAGATTACACATTTTTCAGTTTTACTCAAATTAGGGTGGTGCAAAAATGAGTACACCCCACAACAAAAACTACTACATCTAGTACTTTGTATGGCCTCCATGATTTTTAATGACAGCACCAAGTCTTCTAGGCATGGAATGAACAAGTTGCCGACATTTTGCAACATCAATCTTTTTCCATTCTTCAACAATGACCTCTTTTAGTGACTGGATGCTGGATGGAGAGTGATGCTCAACTTGTCTCTTCAGAATTCCCCAAAGAAAATAATTTCTTTACACCACAAAGGTGAAGGCTACAAGAAGATCAGCAAAGCTTTACTTATCAGTCAGAATACTGTCGCAAAAGTGGTACAAAAATTTAAGAAAGCTGGAACTGCAACCATTTCACAGAGACATCCAGGTCGTCCACGTAAGTTAACACCTCGACAGGAGCGTCTTCTGATGAGAAGGGTTGAAGAAAATCGGCATGCAAGTTCACTGTAGTTATCTAAAGAAGTAGAAAGCCAAACTGGGGTGACTATTTCCTGTGACACAATACGGCGTACACTGCAGAGGAATGGCATGCATGGATGTCGTCCACGAAAGAAGCCTCTCCTAAAGCCAGGCACAAAAAAGCCCACCTAGAGTTTGCCAGGGCCCATGCTGACAAAGAAAAAGAAAATTGGCATGCAAGTTCACTGCAGTTATCTAAAGAAGTAGAAAGCCAAACTGGGGTGACTATTTGATGCCGGCCTTTTTTTCTACCGAGAGAGCTAACTGTAGTGATTGTCACAGCTGTGTATATTCCACCCGATGCCTGTATAAACATAGCGCTCTCTCTCCTGCTGAACACTGTAAATAAACAGCAGCGGGCTCACCCTGATGGTGTTCACATAATCGCTGGAGACTTTAATAAGGCCAACTTGAAGACTGTACTGCCGAAGTTTTACCAACATGTTAAGTGTTCTACTAGAGAGGAGAACACTCTATGTTTATTCTAACATCAAGCACGCATACAGAGCCATACCCCTCCCCCACTTCGGCCAGTCAGACCATCTTTCCCTCCTGCTCTCCCCAGCCTACAACCCCCTCAGACGCAGAGCCAGGCCCACCACAAGGACTATCACAACCTGGCCTGACAACGCACTCTCCAAACTACAGGACTGCTTTAAATGGACAGATTGGGACTTATTTGAACACCAGGAGCTGGAGACATTCACAGGAACGGTACTGGACTTTATCAAGTTCTGTATCAGAAATGTGACGGTGGATAAAAACATCTGGGTTTTCCCAAACCAGAAACCCTGGATGACCAGCCAGGTCCGCTCACTCCTCAGGGCTCACGACGCTGCCTTCAGGTCAGGTGACAGAGCTCTGTACAGTGTTGCTCGAGCTGATCTAAAAAGAGAAATTAAAAAAGTCAAGGCGGACCATAGGCTGCGTATAGAGTCCCACCTGTCCAGCAACAACATACAGGAGGTGTGGCGGGGCATACAAGACATCACGAACTTCAGAGACTGTGATGCGTCAACAGGAGACTGGAGTGCGCCCAGGGGCGCAGATAGGATTTTTGAACTGGGGGGGGACTGAGCTGTCAGCAAATGATTCCATTTTGTGTATATATATATATATATATATATATATATATATATATATATATATATATATATATATATATGTGTGTGTGTGTGTGTGTGTGTGTGTATATATATATATATATATATATATATATATATATATATATGTATGTATGTATGTGTGTGTATATACTACCGTTCAAAAGTTTGGGGTCACTTTGAAATGTCCTTATTTTTGAAAGAAAAGCACTGTTCTTTTCAATGAAGATGACTTTAAACTAATCAGAAATGCACTCTATACATTGCTAATGTGGTAAATGACTATTCTAGCTGCTGGTTTTTGGTGCAATATCTCCATAGGTGTATAGAGGCCCATTTCCAGCAACTCTCACTCCAGTGTTCTAATGGTACAATGTGTTTGCTCATTGCCTCAGAAGGCTAATGGATGATTAGAAAACCCTTGTACAATCATGTTAGCACAGCTGAAAACAGTTGAGCTCTTTAGAGAAGCTATAAAACTGACCTTCCTTTGAGCAGATTGAGTTTCTGGAGCATCACATTTGTGGGGTCGATTAAATGCTCAAAATGGCCAGAAAAATGTCTTGACTATATTTTCTATTCATTTTACAACTTATGGTGGGAAATAAAAGGGTGACTTTTCATGGAAAACACAAAATTGTCTGGGTGACCCCAAACTTTTGAACGGTAGTGTGTATACATGTTATTTCACCTCCCTCACTGCCATCACCAGGAACTACCTGCAGGCCAGGACAATGATAACATTTTAACATAGCCTATGGAAATCCAAAGTTTACACATTATCATCACGCACAGAAATTGCAAAACTGCAAAACTAGTTTTAAAACCGCTAAGTTCCAACTGTTAAACATAACGAGAGGCTGGGCTACGTGTGTGTGTGTAAGGTGTAAACCAGTGCATCCTGACTTTCTAACTATGCCTGTGTGTTGCGTGAGCGGCAGTCAGTCAACAACTCTTCGCAAAGTTTCCTTATGAAACAATATGCTCACTGAAATTATGGCAGGGAACGCCAGATTAAACATTAAAACTGCCTTCTGAGCACTGTATCTACAGGCTACCACCGAAAGAAGGAGGCTACCAGAAAGGCATCTCTACTCCGTACAATTTTACTTTCACTACGACATTACTTTGAACAGACTATCAAAAAATTGCAAGGTGATATGATAAAGTAAGGCACAGTTTACTTACATTTTTTTTTTGAAAAAACGATGCAATCGTTTTCTGCCTTTTGGCACCCTTCATCATGCCGTGTTGGGGTCCTGAACTAGGAGGAGCTGTCCTCGATATGCCTGTCAAACTTGTTGTGGGTAACCATAGCAACCAAGCTCGAGCTCGCAACCCGTGCAGTCTGCGCAGTTGCAACTATGTATGTACTGCTGTGCACCTCAATAAACCGAATGGTAATTAGTCTTTTGATTTTTCCGTGAGGTTTGCCTTATGCAAAGAAAGACAGCATAGACGTTTTTTCCTCCCTATAAGTGGGGGGGACCGAACGAGGTGAATTTAAATCTGGGTGGGACGAATCCCCCCCGTCCCCCCCTCTATCTGCGCCCGTGAGTGCGCCGCTGGCAGAGGAGCTAAATTGCTTCTTTGCTCGCTTTGAAACATCTCAGCAGCACTCATCTGCTCCAGCCCTGCCCCCACCACCACACAGTTCGTACATCACCCCATTCACTGTGCAGGAGCACGATGTCATACGGGTGCTCCTAGCAGTGAACCCCAAGAAAGCTGCCGGCCCAGATGGAGTACCTGGTAAGGTGCTCAGAGCGTGTGTCCACCAGCTCGCCCCTACCTTCACCAGGATCTTTAACCTCTCCCTGGCTCAGGCAGTCATCCCACCCTGCCTAAAATCAGCTACAATAATCCTGGTGCCGAGGAAGTCTCCTGTCACCAGCCTGAATGATTACCGTCCTGTGGCCCTCACTCCGGTAATCATGGAGTGCTTCGAGAGACTAGTTCTTCAGCACATCAAGGACCACCTCCCCCCAGACTTCTATGGAATCAATTTTGTGCCAAAATGTTCATACAATACTTTTGAAATATCAATCAAAAACGACAAATCAAAATACAAAAAAACAAAAAAAAGTCAATTTTTTAGACTGGCAAACAAATTATTTGTGTAATCGTGTAAAATATCAGTCTATTACTCTTCAGAAACCTTTTATTTTTGTTCCGCGTCTTTCTCAGTTTTGTTTGATGTAATTTATTTTGGTTGCGATTCCAGCTTTCTCGTTTGCGCTCCCTGTCTTTTTGCTTGCAGTTTTGGCACAAACTTCACGTGTGGGTGGGCTGTCCAGGAATGCATTCCCATTGGCTAACTTGTGTTTGACTGACACCTACGCTCAGCCATTCCCTACTCGGATTCTGGCGGACTGTTTGACGAGTGACCGATCCATTGACGGTAAACAAGGATCGAGTGGACTTCAGTGGCGACTATGATATTCATAGTCGCCACTGAAGTCCACTCGATCCTTGTTTACTCCATGATTACCTATGATATTCATAGTTGCCACTGAAGTCCACTCGATCCTTGTTTACCGTCAATGGATCGGTCACTCATCAAACAGTCCGCCAGAATCCGAGTAGGGAATGGCTGAGCGTTGGAGCACTGTTGGATTTCTGAAGAAGAACAGGGTGAAAGTGATTCAGTGGCCAAGTATGTCTCCTGATCTGAATACAATCAAACACCTATGGGGAATTCTGAAGAGACAAGTTGAGCATCACTCTCCATCCAGTATCCAGTCACTAAAAGAGGTCATTGTTGAAGAATGGAAAAAGATTGATGTTGCAAAATGTCGGCAACTTGTTCATTCCATGCCTAGAAGACTTGGTGCTGTCATTAAAAATCATGGAGGCCATACAAAGTACTAGATGTAGTAGTTTTTGTTGTGGGGTGTACTCATTTTTGCACCACCCTAATTTGAGTAAAACTGAAAAATGTGTAATCTAAAGTTATATTATTAACTTTACTTTCACGTTCTAAGTTAAACAGATGTTATATTAAACTTTGTCTTGTCAACATTTTGAAAATTGTTTGTGTTCATTGAGATATTGTTTAAAATGTTACTTTTCAAAGGGGGTGGACTCATTTACGCTCAGCACTGTATGTATGGGTCACTCTAGAATTTGAGGTACATTAGAATTTGGGGTATTGAGATAAACCTTCTGTTATTTTCCACAAAAGAAATCTTTTTTGAATCAGTTTTGAACAATAATGCAAATTATGACAAACTTTCCCGAAAAGCAATGCTTGATGTATATTTTAGACCAAAATTATCCATAAAATATGAACTAAATGACTCCCACACCCACATTATTGGCTGTCTTCGACTACTGATTCATACATTCAACTTGAATAAACATGAGGTGATTCAATCTAACAATCAGTTTTTGGGGGCTTATTCTATTAACTGTTATAAAATCAACTTCATACAAAGTCTATTTTCTGTATTATGTGAAATTTTATGAATAATTTTTTTTTATCTGTCCCAATGTTCTTGTCAACTCTGTTAACTCTGTTATAAAACTGCATAAAATCCACAAAGACTTTTAATAATGTGCATGGCACCTGCACCAAGAGATGTCACTTCCTCTGGTGGGAAACTTCAGAAAGGCAGTGAGGTATGTTATGTTTCTTCTCTCATTAATTTGAACAAAATGTTGAGGATACACCAGCAGTAGATTAATTATTCATCAAATCTGTTATTGTGATATTGGAGTGAATCTCTCGCTCAAAACCAATAATATAATTAAAATCCATAAAATTCTGTTTTTATTCTGTTAACGGGTTGCCCAGTTTAATGATAACAGAGTTCACGACAGAGTCAACACTTGAAATGTACGAGCAATTATAGAATAGGCGATATTATATATATATTTTTTTTTTTTGACACACATCTGTGATTAAAGAAAAAAGATTTGCATATGTAAGCATAATCCTTTTAATTACAATTAATTACTTGTAATTTATTGTATTTACAATGTTCAAGAGCTTTAAATGCCAAAGAAAGACAGGACAAACAGGAAAAGGGAAATTAATTCAACCTACATTTGCCAAGTGGTTTCTATCAGACATTATCCTATAATGGATGTAACAGATGGATGACCTCCAAGGGTCCACTTATTCCTGAGTCATTTCCAGGATATATTCAGTGTCTGATTAATGGAATGGATGTGTTATAAAGAATAATTGCCCATTCTTTCTAGAATATTAAATACTCGTGCTTTCCAGTTTCCATGCAGACAGTATGAATGACAGAACTACAAGATCTCTCAGAAGTCCCAAAGGTTAACTGAATTAGGATTCATTACACTGTAATATCAATCCATCTGAGGAAAATAAATAAATAATAAAATGCCATTGCTAATCATTATAAATGATCACAAAACCATAACCAATAGAAACGTATAATGATTTCAGTGATTTGTTTCATCAACATAAGTAAATTTCAATCAAACTTGTAAAAAAATCAGAAAATAATCCAATCAAATGTTCAGTAGTCTATAGGACAGACATCCATCCATTATCTGTAGTTGCTTATCCTGTTCTACAGGGTCACAGGCAAGCCTATCCAGCTGACTATGGGTGAGAGGCGGGGTACACCCTGGACAAGTCGCCAAGTCATCATACAAACGACCATTCACACTCACATTCACACCTACGGTCAATTTAGAGCCACCAATTAGCCTAACCTGCATGTCTTTGGACTGTGGGGGAAACCGGAGTACCCAGAAGAAACCCACACGGACACGGGGAGAACATGCAAACTCCACACAGAAAGGCCCTCGTCGGCCACTGGGCTCAAACCCAGGACCTTCTTGCTGTGAGACGACAATGCTAACCACTACACCACTGTGCCACCCGTCTATAGGACATATTGTATCTTAAAAAGTGACAGCAACAGTGTGTTGGTTGGACAAACCTTTGTCAGAACAGACATTAACATATCAACAAATATTCCTTGTTGCTACCTGGAAGTGTAAACGTTGTATCAGGTTTCCTCATTCTGTCCAGTACCGCACATTGCAAAGGAAGGCTGTAGGTTTACCATGCTCGAAACCCGACACTTTTCCTATCAAGGGGGTGGGAATATCTGTACCTATTTTCCAGGTCATCTGCATTGAAAGCTGAGTGCAATTCAAATTAAGTGAATTGGCCTTTCTAGAGTATCCAAACAAGCAGCTAAAATGTAGCTAACCTTCATCGGAGGCTAATTCTGACTTACATTCATGGATAACTATATGACTGGTGCTGTGGAATTTGGCCTTCAACATTGCTATTTCATTTGAACACTCACAATTTCGTGAATGTTTTTCAGAATGTTGGGTTGAGAGTACACAGTAGTCATATACCGGTACAGCTCAGATCATCATTAGCTTTCATTTGCTTCTGCAGCATCCTCACATTTACTAATAAACATATGCTAAGCTAATAAATCATTTAAACAATAAACCTAATATGATTTATTCTCAAGTTACAAGAGTTAGATCATCACTGGAATAAATTACCTTATACAATGGAAGACCTTCAATATTGTTGGCTGGTTTATAGTGAAATGGGAAAGATTCAAAATGTGAAGAGCATGAACAGAGCCAGTTGCAACCCTGCTGATCTTGACACACAGTAAGTTATGTGTAAAACCATATTACTACTAAAATAGTGTATCAAACTATTACTTACTCACTTAAGGTGGCTTCATCGTCCAAGATGCTATGGTACACTGCCACACATGTCTGTCTAGCATCAGGCTCTCTATCTCAGTAACACTGTTAAGTTCAGTGTTCCTTGTAAAACATGTCAAGGAATGTAAGGTGGGGATGCCCGCGTCCTCGCTCTCCATTCTTCTGGTCCCAGAACAGCAGCTTGTGCGCCAGTAGGTCATCATGTCATCTTATGTGGCCTGTGAACTTCACCTTCCTCTCTTGGATTTTGGTGGTAGCTCTAGGTAGGTTTCCATAGACTATTTTGTTGTTGGTCTTGTCAAACCAGCTGATGTTGAGCGCCATTAATAGCATGTTTATATAACAGCTGTCAATGCCCTTAGCGAGTGCTTTAGACGACCCATACAGAAGAATGGATTCTACTGTGTCCTGGAAAAGTTTGATCTTTAACTCTCTTCTCATTGATGACTTCCATATCTTTTTCATCTGATGGCAAACCTGCCAAACCTTGGCTTTCTGGATATCAAAGTCATGTTCAGATCTGTTAATCCAGGCTCCAAGGTAGAGAAAGTCCTGTATTCTCTCCAGCTCTTGACTACTCTATGCTCTTAGAGTTTGTAGATCATTTGGGTGGATGCTGACTCCCATGTGCTTGGTCTTTGTACTAGGCAATTCTATGGAAAAAATAAAAAGATGTGACCAGAGCATGACTCGTGTTTATTTTTAACAGCTTTACACTCTCTCGGAATATAAAGTACATTATTGTGCCTTTATGGGTACAATGGCTTGTCACTGGGGCAGTACCCTATAAAGTACTTATTTGTATCCTATATATAGTGTTTGAGAACATATACATATATTTTTGGCCCTAAAAAGGTACACAAAGTTACCCTGATGTCCAATAATGAGCCCCAGGGGGTACATTCGTGTCGATTCTACCATGGGGGACAGAAATGGACTCCTACTGTATGCCTATTTCTGACATTAAGGAAATGATACATAATGTATATTCTGTCCATCAAATATAAGCAACACATCCACCTACTGCAACATATTTCACCCAGCCACACTGCACTGTCTCAGCAGAAATAGAAAAGTGCATTCCTTGTATTCTTTTATTTAATATCATTAATAAGGCTGAGAGTGGGGTTGGAGAAGATTCTTTTCTTATCTCATCTCATTATCTGTAGCCGCTTTATCCTGTTCTACAGGGTCGCAGGCAAGCTGGAGCCTATCCCAGCCGAAAGGCGGGGTACACCCTGGACAAGTCGCCAGGTCATCACAGGGCTGACACATAGACACAGACAACCATTCACACTCACATTCACACCTACGGTCAATTTAGAGTCACCAGTTAACCTAACCTGCATGTCTTTGGACTGTGGGGGAAACCGGAGCACCCGGAGGAAACCCACGCGGACACAGGGAGAACATGCAAACTCCACACAGAAAGGCCCTCGCCGGCCACGGGGCTCGAACCCGGACCTTCTTGCTGTGAGGCGACAGCGCTAACCACTACACCACCATGCCGCCCGAAGATTCTTATTTCTTTCTTAATTCCTCTTTAAGCGCTCTTATCTGACAGTTAGCTCTGCAGTGCTGTGATTACTATAACTTGACATTTTACCTTTGTAAGACAAAAATGTCACATCTGTAACACCAGATTTTCCTCAGTGATATAGACACAAAAATAAATGAATAAATAAATGACACTTATCATGATCATTATAGTCTTTTCATGTGTTTGCATATACTGTATATGAATATGGTTTATATACTGTATATATTCTATGCATTTGATGTCACCTCTACAACACTGTGTATAGTATTTGTAATATGTAAATATTATATCATATCATACTTTTAAATATTTGTCTTTCTTCTATCCACACTCACTCGATATTAGCAATTGTGCACGCTGATTGGCTACTCTACTACTAGGCAGAGGTGGACAAAGTACCCAACTTCATTACTTAAGTCAAAGCTGCTTCATAGTAACGAGTAACGAGGACCTTGATAGAAATGTAGTGGAGTGAAAAGTACAATATTTCTCTTTCAAATGTAGTGAAGTTAAAGTCATAAGTTTCCAACAAAAATAATACTCAAGGAAAGTACAGATACTCAAAAAGTGTACTTAAGTACAGTACTCAAGTATAGTAAATGTACTTTGTTACTGTCCACCTCTGCTACTAGGCTATCAGCTCATATACCGTGAGTAGAGAAAAACAAAATGGTGGAGCGTGTTGCTGAACCAACCCAGGATGAAATAAAAATTCTACTCGAAAACAACCCCGCTCCCAAAAAAGCAAAAAAAATATGAAATAAAAGTATTTGATGGTAAGAACGTATCTGTTTATATTTTTCAAGAATTATTATTATAGCATTTTTCAAAAATTGCTCCTGTCATTTTGTCAGTTTGTTTACATTCTAAGCAGAAATTATTTTGTTGGACTTTTTGTATAAAGTTTTTATTTATCGAATTTGCAAAAAATAAAAATGATCTGTTTCTAAAACTCCAGTGAATGTGAATAGAATAAAAGTTATTGCACTGAATCTGGTCATACAAGGCTTATAGCTAACTCAGCGCTACGCGTCTCGTCGGCTATCAGCTCATGCACGACTCAATTTTGTGGAATAACTGTTAAATATTCTCCCTCAATAATGCTAAGCTTGTGCAGGCAGTAAAGTAGTCGTGTTATGTGCTTTGGGTAGTTTGTGTTGCAATATGTTATGTCTACAACAGAAACAAGCTTTTTTTTAAAATCCATTTCTGATGCAGTGTTGAACCAGTAGATATAATCTACACTAAGTATTCAGTTTAGTTTTGTCATTATTCAGAAATAATTAACATTTATTCCCCTTACCTATAACTTTATCTCATTTCGGTCCACTGAAAATGTCAACTTAAAAAGCATGCCATATTCACAGATGTGCTTTTCTACCTTCATCAGTGGTCAGAAGCTAAATGTCATCTGCTTACTGAGATAAATGAATGAGAGTCCCATATAGTGCACACATAGTCAGACACCTCAGGAATAAAGCCTTTTTCACGTAGTATTTAAGAAGAGATAAATAATGCTTCCTGTTTGTGCAGACTTCACCACAAACTTGATCACATCACCATCACTGTTTACACAATTACAGTGCAATGCAATAATGAGTACACCCTCTTTGAAAAGTAACATTTCACACAATATGACAAGGAACACAAAGATATATTTCCAAAATGTTCCCAGACTAAGTTAAACACAGGTTCTCTTGAGCTTTTGAACTCAAAACAAAGGCTAATAATACACTGTGTGCACAATTATTAGGCAAGTTGTATTCCTGATGATTAATTTTATCGTTGAACAAATACAGTGCTCTCAGTCAATCCAAATTGTTAATAAACCTAAAACCAGAATGATTAACAAAGGAAAGGGGAGTTTAGGCCTTCTCAGGGGAATATATAAGTGTGCACAATTATTAGGCAACATTTAGTGTGCACAATTATTATGCAACTAAATGAAAAGCTTAAAGTTTCCCATCTCACTTGTTTATTTTAATTTTCAGTGTAACAAATAAACAACTCAGAATTAACAAATAAACATTTCTAGCATTTCAAAAATATTCAGTGAAAATACCCTTCTTTTCAATAACTGCCATGAGCCTTCCATCCAGTCTGTTAGTTTTTTGATTTGTTGACGATCAACTTTTTGTGCAGGAGCAACCACGGCCTCCCAAATGCTATTCAGAGTGGTGTATTGTCTTCCCTCGCTGTAAATCTCATGCTTAAGAAGGGGCCACAAGTACTCAATAGGGTTTAAGTCAGGTGAGGAAGGGGGCCATGTCATTACTTTGTCATCTTTAAGGCCTTTGCGGGCTCGCCAAGCAGTGGAGTACTAGGGTGCATGTGATGGTGCATTGTTCTGCATAACAATCATGGCCTTCTTGAATGATGCAGACTTCTTCTCATACCACTGCTTGAAGAATGTATCTTTTAGAAACTGGCAGTAGGTTTGGGAGTTGATGTTAAGTCCATCTTCAACCTGAAATGGTCAAACTAGCTCATCCTTAATAATAGCAGCCCATGCCATTACCCCTCCACCACCTTGCTGGTGTCCGAGTCAAAGTGCCCTGTGTCCATTAGTTATCCAGCTATGGGCCCATCCATCTGGTCTATCCAGAGTCACTCTCATTTCATCCGTCCATAAAACCTTTGGAAAATCTGTCTTCAGATATTTCTTGGCCCAATCTTGACATTTCAACTTGTGAGTCTTGTTTAGTGGTGGTCGTGTTTCAGCCTTCCTTACCTTGGCCATGTCTCTGAGCACCGAACACCTTGTCCTTCTGGACACTCCAGGTCGGTTGCAGTTCTAGAATATTGTGGCACTGGAGGATAATGGGTTCCTGGTAGCTTCATGTTTAATCCTTCTCAAGTCTTTTGCAGTTAATTTGTGTCTTTTCTTCTCCACACATTTTTTGCGACCCTGTTGACTATTTGCAACAAAACGTTTGATTGTTCTGTGCTCACATTTCTATAGCTTAGCTATTTCAAGAGTGCTGCATCCCTCTGATAGGCATTTTACAATTTTTGTCTTTTCAGTGTCTGTTAAATCTCTTTTTTGGCCCATTTTGCCTGAGATAAAGAAGCTGCCTAATAATTATGCACACCTTAATATAGGGTATTAATGACTTTAGGTCACACCCTCCCTCATTACACAAATAAATACCACCTGAGAATGCTTAAATCCAATTAGCATTCAAGTGTATCTAGCTTGCGGTTGGAAAACATGCATAGAAATAATGGTAGGGTCAGAGTACTCACTTGCCTAATAATTGTGCACACAGTGTATAACTTAAATGATTTTTATTTCAGTTTTAGTGAAATTTGTGTGGTGCAGAAATGAGTACACCCCACTGAAGGGCTCTGAGTAAAGCAACTTTTTAGGCTACCAATGTGGACCTGAACAAACAATTAACCACAGGTGAGTCTAATTAGTCATTACACAGGTGTTAATTAGGCAGTTGGCTACAAAAGGCTGTTACCTAAAGCAAACCACCCTTTCCCATTTCCTGCTGTCAGCAATGGCACCTCATGGCCAGGAAATGTCTCTGGATCTGAGAAAGCGGATTATTGCTTTACACAAGAGAGGTGAGGGCTACAAGAAGATCAGTAAAGCCTTACTTATCAGTAAGAACACGGTTGCAAAAGTGATCCAAAAATTCAAGACAGATGGAACTGCAGCCAAAGTACAGAGACGTACAGGCTGGCCAAGAAAATTAACACCCAGGTAGGAGCGGCTTGTAATGAGAAAAGTTGAGGAAAATCGGCATTCAAGTGCACAACAGGTATCTAAGGAAGTAGAGACTGAAATTGGAGTGAATGTGTCACGTGACACAATATGCCGTACAGTGCAGCGGAATGGCATGCATGGGTGTCGTCCCCGAAGGAAGCCTCTCCTAAAGCCCAGTCACAAAAAAGCCCGTCTAGAGTTCGCCAGGGCATATGCTGAAAAGGATGAAGGCTACTGGGACTCTATACTCTGGAGTGATGAGACCAAAATCAATCTTTTTGGAACTGATGGCTTCAAAACAGTCTGGCGTCGCAAGGGTGAGGAGTACAAGGAAAAATGCATGGTGCCCACAGTGAAACATGGAGGGGGTAGTGTTCTTATGTGGGGTTGCATGAGTGCTGCGGGTGTTGGAGAACTGCATTTCATTGATGGCGTCATGAATTCTCAAATGTACTGCTCTATACTGAAAGCTAAGATGCTTCCATCACTTTGGGCCGTTGGTCGTCGTGCCATTTTTCAACATGACAATGACCCAAAACACACATCTAAGGCCACTGCTGACTTTCTGAAGAGGAACAGGGTGAGAGTGATTCCATGGCCAAGTATGTCACCTGATCTGAACCCTATAGAGCATCTTTGGGGAATACTGAAGAGGCAGGTTGAGCATCACTCTCCATCCAACATCCAGGCTCTGAAAGATGTCATCCTTGAAGAATGGAAAAAGATTGATGTAGCCAAATGTTGTCAACTTGTGCACTCCATGCCAAGGAGACTTGGGGCTGTCATTGCAAATAATGGAGGCCATACAAAGTACTAAATGTACTGGATGTAATTGAGTTTGTTGTGGGGTGTACTCACTTTTTTGCTCCACCCCACTTTCACGGAAATAGAAAAATATGTAATTTAAGGCATCTTTTCACCTTTCTGCTTGAGTTATAATGTAAGAACATAGTGCAATAAACATCATCAAGGAACTGTTTGGGACATATAGTTTGTGTTCATTTTAATACTGTGAAAAATGTCGGTTTTCAGGGGGGGTGTACTCATTATTGCATTGCACTGTATGTTAACTAAGAGTGCTACGATGAAGTGACCACCACCTTGATTATCAGTAGAATATAAAGAAAGGTATTGTTTTCTGGTGAGCCAACTTAGCCAAATATTGTGAGAAGCTCATCTCGTCTCGTCTTCATCCGCTTGGGCTGAGTCGCGGAGGCAGCAGTCTGAGCATGGAAGCCCAAACTTCCCTTTCCCCAGACACCTCGGTCAGCTCCTCGGGAAGAACACCGAGGCGTTCCCAGGCCAGCCGAGAGACATAGTCCCTCCAGCGTGTCCTGGGTCTTCCCCGGGGCCTCCTCCCGGGGGGACATGCCTGGAACACCTCCCCAGGGAGGCGTCCAGGAGGCATCCGAAAGAGATGCCCGAGCCACCTCAGCTGATTCCTCTTGATGTGGAGGAGCAGCAGCTCTACTCTGAGCTCCTCCCGAGTGACTGTGCTTCTCACCCTGTCTCTAAGGGAGCGCCCAGCCACCCTGCGAAGGAAACTCATTTCGGCCGCTTGTATCCGCGATCTTGTTCTTTCGGTCATTACCCAAAGCTCATAACCATAGGTGAGAGTCGGAACGTAGATCGACCAGTAAATCGAGAGCTTCGCCTTTTGGCTCAGCCCCTTCTTCACCACGACGGACCGGTAAAGCGACCGCATCACTGCGGAGGCTGCACCGATCCACCTGTCGATCTCACGCTCTATCCTTCCCTCACTTGTGAACAAGATCCCGAGATACTTAAACTCCTCCACTTGAGGCAGGACTTCTCCACCAAACTGAAGAGGGCAAGCCACCCTTTTCCAGTCGAGAACCATGGCCTCGGACTTGGAGGTGCTGATTCTCATCCCAGCCGCTTCACACTCGACTGCAAACCGCCCCAGTGCATGCTGAAGGTCCTGGTTTGAAGAAGCCAACAGGACAACATCATCCGCAAAAAGCACAGATGAAATCCTGTGGTTCCCAAACAGGATTCCTTCCGGCTCCTGGCTGCGCCTAAAAATTCTGTTCATAAAAATTATGAACAGAACCGGTGACAAAGGGCAGCCCTGCCGGAGAACAGCCGCATCTACAATGGAGGTAGAGAACACGGTCCACTCAGACTCAATGTCCCCCGCCTCCCTCGGAAGCTGGGAGAAGCTCTCCCGGAGGTGGGAGTTAAAGACCTCCCCGACAAAGTGCTTGGCCAGACGTTCCCATTAGACCCTCACCATATGTTTGGGCCTGCCAGGTCTGTCCAGCTTCCTCCTCTGCCAGCAGATCCAACTCACCACCAGGTGATGATCAATTGACAGCTCAGCCCCTCTCTTCACCCGAGTGTCCAAGACATAGGGCCGGAGATCAGATGAAACCACAACAAAGTCGATCATCGACCTCTGACCTAAGGTGTCCTCATGCCACGTGCACTTATGGACACCCCTATGCTCGAACATGGTGTTTGTTATGGACAAACCATGACTAGCACAGAAGTCCAATAACAAAACACCACTCGGGTTCAGATCGGGGAGGCCGTTCCTCCCAATCACACCCCTCCAGGTATCACTGTTGTCGCCCACATGAGCGTTGAAGTCCCCCAGTAGAACAATGGAGTCCCCAGTCTGAGCACCTCTCAGTACCTCTCCCGGGGACTCCAAGAAGGCCGGATACTCTATACTGCTATTTGGTCCATAGGCACAAACAACAGCAAGAGCCCTCTCCCTGATCTGAAGACACAGAGAGGCAACCCTCTTGTTCAATGGGGTAAACTCCAACACATGGCGGCTGAGCTGGGGAGCTATAAACAAGCCCACACCAGCCTGCTGCCGCTCACCATGGGCGACTCCAGAGAAGTGGAGAGTCCAGCCCCTCTCGAGGAGCTGGGTTCCGGAGCCCAAGCTGTGCATGGAGGTGAGCCCGACTATCTCTAGCCGGTACCTCTCAACCTCCTGCACAAGCTCAGGCTCTTTCCCCCCAGCGAAGTGACATTCCATGTCCCGACAGCTAGCCGCTGTGTTCGGGGATAGGGTCGTCGAGGCCCCTGCCTTCGACTGCCACCCAATTCACACTGCACCGGCCCCCTACGGCTGCCTCTGTGGGTGATGAACCCACAGGAGGTCGGGCCCACGTCACCGCTTCGGGCTGAGCCCGGCCGGGCCCTGTGTGTGAGGAGCTTGTTAGGTTAATTTGCAAGCTAGCTAGGTAGCTAGCTCATGTTAATTACAGTATTGCTTGAAAGTTTGTGAACCCTTTAGAATTTTCTATATTTTTGTATAAATATGACCTAAAACATCATCAGATTTCACACAAGTCCTAAATGTAAATAAAGAGAACCCAGTTAAACAAATGAGACAACAATATTGCACTTGGTCATTTATTTATTGAGGAAAATGATCCAATGTTGCATATCTGTGAGTGGCAAAAGTATGTGAACCTTTGCTTTCAGTATCTGGTGTGACCCCCTTGTGCAGCAATAACTGCAACTAAACATTTCCAGTAACTGTTGATCAGTCCTGCACACCGGCTTGGAGGAATTTTAGCCCATTCCTCTGTACAAAACAGCTTCAACTCTGGGATGTTGGTGGGTTTCCTCACATGAACTGCTTGCTTCAGGTCCTTCCACAACATTTCGATTGGATTAAGGTCAGGACTTTGACTTGGCCATTCCAAAACATTAACTTTATTCTTCTTTAACCATTCTTTGGTAGAATGACTTGTGTGCTTAGGGTCGTTGTCTTGCTGCATGACCCACCTTCTCTTGAGATTCAGTTCATGGACAGATGTCCTGACATTTTCCTTTAGAATTCTCTGGTATAATTCAGAATTAATTGTTCCATCAACGATGGCAAGCCATCCTGGCCCAGATGCAGCAAAACAGGCCCAAACCATGATACTACCATCACCATGTTTCACAGATGGGATAAGGTTCTTATGCTGGAATGCAGTGTTATCCTTTCTCCAAACATAACGCTTCTCATTTAAACCAAAAAGTTCTATTTTGGGCTCATCCATCCACAAAACATTTTTCCAATAGCCTTCTGGCTTGTCCACGTGATCTTTTGCAAACTGCAGACAAGCAGCAATGTTCTTTTTGGAGAACAGTGGCTTTCTCCTTGCAACTCTGCCATGCACACCATTATTGTTCAGTGTTCTCCTGATGGTGAACTCATGAACATTAACATTAGCCAATGTGAGAGAGGTCTTCAGTTGCTTAGAAGTTACCCTGGGGTACTTTGTGACCTTGTTGATTATTACACGCCTTGCTCTTGGAGTGATCTTTGTTGGTCGACCACTTGTGGGGAGGGCAACAATGGTCTTGAATTTCCTCCATTTGTACACAATCTGTCTGACTGTGGATTGGTGGAGTCCAAACTCTTTAGAGATTGTTTTGTAACCTTTTCCAGCCTGATGAGCATCAACAACACTTTTTCTGAGGTCCTCAGAAATCTCCTTTGTTTGTGCCATGATACACTTCCACAAACATGTGTTGTGAAGATCAGACTTTGATAGATCCCTGTTCTTTAAATAAAACAGGCTGCCCACTCTCACCTGATTTGTCATCCCATTGATTGAAAACACCTGACTCTAATTTCACCTTCAAATTAACTGCTAATCCTAGAGGTTCACATACTTTTGCCACTCACAGATATGTAATATTGGATCATTTTCCTCAATAAATCAATGACCAAGTATCATATTTTTTGTGTCATTTGTTTAATTGGGTTCTCTTTATCTACTTTTAGGACTTGTGTGAAAATCTGATGATGTTTTAGGTCATATTTATGCAGAAATATAGAAAATTCTAAAGGGTTCACAAACTTTCAAGCACCACTGTACCTCTGCCAACTTGGTTGGAGGAAGTTATGTTCTTGCCTATTGTTTGTTTGTCTTTTCCTCAGTGTAACTGAAAAAGTAGTGAACGGATTTTGATGAAATTTTGAGGAAACGTGGGCAATGGGCTAAGGAACAATTGGTTAGATTTTGATGCAAATCTGAATATGTGGCTTGGCAGATGTATGCACTCTACTGAGTGGCCTTCTAGTTCATACATGTTTCTATCCATATAGTTAATTATCTAGCAAACATGCCCCTTACATATTATTTTCAGTGTTTATCTATAGGCTGTAGCAGCACTTACAGTAGATGCAGTATGTGTAATACAACAGACAATCACAACTGAATATTGAAGCGACGTCGAAGGTTTAATGCAGAGTTTCATCCTGTAAATCTTTTAAAGTTTTAGCGAGCTAGTCTAACTCACTCAGCTAGCTAGTAGGTTACCTGCACATGTTTCCACAGGTTGGATTTTGAGCTGTGAAATGCTGATATCTCCATGGGTTTTGGCTTGCATAATTTGCAAGTCATTACCACGCTGTGATAATGTAGCACAGTTGATTTATTTATTTTTTTAACTCAGGTAAAAGTGATGTTTAACTAATTTAGTTATACTCAAAAAGTACCATTACAATGAACCATGTATTCAAGTACTGTAATGAGAGTACATGTAGTTCATTAGTTTCCACCCCTGCTAAATTTTATTCAGCAGTTGGTTCAATTAATGAAAAAAAAGTCTAGTTATTACACCATGTTACACTGTAAAATAAATAAATAAACAAAACATTCTGTAGAAATACAGACAAATTCTAAAAGTAATGTACCATTTTTCCAAAATACAGTATAATACTGTAAAGTCTGCTGCTTTTTTGGAGTCAAATACAAGATTGACCACAAATGGCAGGCTAACGTAAAATTTGACGTTACGATGCAATATTTTCTTTTTGTAGTAGAGCAGTGAGTCATATGCAACAATTGACTTTCAGTCATCATCATCATCATCATCATCATTCATCCTCCTTTCCTTAAACAAAAAAGGAAAGTAACATCATACTGAGAAATTAAAATTACATTTGTGAATCTGGTTATCCAATTTGTGAGAGATAATTTCTGCGTAAAAACGAAGCGTTAGATTTGTAGTGTTCGCTAAAACATACATTCTGAGCAGAGTTCTGAGAATAAGTTATGGTTTGAAATGTTTGATTTCACTGGGAAAATTTGTGAAATGTATTTTAATGTAGATACGTAAGTAGCATTTGGTCACATTACACCATTACTACAGAAGCTACCGTCAAGCTACTAAGCTTGTAACTTCACTATAAGAGGGTTGCATCCGGCATACAATACAATCATACAATACAATAATCTTTTTTAGGTTCCCAAAATGGTTATGGCCTCAGCCATAAAAGCATTACTGTAAGAGTCCAGAGCATCTTCCAAGTGTGACTTTCGACTGTCCATATGGGGCCGTCCTCCCCAGGACGGCCCCATATGTGATAAGACTCCAGCCAGACATAGGGCATCAGGATGGATCAGGCAGGTCAGAGGAGCAGAAGAGGTCAGCATCTCGATCTCAGGATTGACATGTAACTCAGAGGGACAGACAGAGTGGAGGATGGGAAGGGGAGAAAAGTGTTTTAAGCAGTTGGAAGTTTAAATATTATTTTCATATGAGCACGAGTACACCTGCTTACAAGTCTAGTTTAAATGTTTCTGTTTGAGTTCTTTTATAGGGGGCCACATCTACACTTCAGGCAGTTAACAATAATGTAAGACTTTTCTAATATTAACAGCTTTTTTAGTGCATTTTGCTGCAGTTGTGAGAGTGGTGTTATTTTTTTTCTTTTGATAGCTGGCTATTAAAGTAACAGCTGGTATTTTATTTTGTTTTAGCTTTGCATGTGAGTAAGGGCCCATTTCAGTCAGTGAATCCCAGACTTCATGAAAGGTAAAGTGTGTTGTGGTTTTTTTTGTGGGTTTTTTTTGTACTTGATACAATATGCACCCACTTACTTGCTTCTGTTTTAGATTGTAGACATTTACATATTCAGTGATAAAGAATGAAGCTTTTATCTGTGGCATCAGACAAGTAAGAATTTGCTTTGTACAGCTTGTATTGAACATACAAAAATGATAAAGTGCAACATTTGTTCAAAGATCTGTAGCAATATATTAGCATATGTGAGGCGTATGCATAGTCATAGTCGTATGCCTAATGTGTTGTTCAAGTGTACTTTTTGTTGATGCAGTAGAGCATTTTGTAAGTTTTCAACCTTTAAGTATCACGTTTATCGGTATGAAGACGCACATAGGGCTGATGTGGGAAGTGCAACTGATTTAATATGTCTAACTGTATATGGACGGATGAGATAATGGATCCATTAAAAAGTGATCAGTTGTGGGAAATAGCCAGATGTAGCTTTGCTTATCACTTTGTTGCTATACGCAGGAATGTCATTTACTCAACTTGTTTCTTAATTCAGTGTCATCCATTCAGGTTTTGGCAGGTAAATGCCACTTTAAAAAAGATACACTGTATTAAAATGTAATTTGGATTCAAACGATTTATTCTTTTGAACTAACATGACATTGAAGAGATACTTCTTTTACAATCAGTTTAATTTCATGTTACATTCTGTGAGTTCTTGCATTCCCTGACCTCGGGCTTGTTTGTTTTAGGTGCTTCATTGGGATTAACCCTGAGAGGGGAACGAACACCAGCCGTGGAAATACGGTGTCTAAAAAGACAGACAAGATGGTCCAAAAGAAAATGCAGGCAGTAAATCCACATGTCGCCATTCTATTAAAAAAAAAACCTGATGGATTTTGAGTGGCACTTCATAAAGGTTAGTTAGGTGTCCCTTCATGTTTTCAATGTTTCTTTGCCCTCCAATAGATTCATCTCTCTCTCTCTCTCTCTCTCTCTCTCTCTCCTCTTGATTTGCACTCAAGTCTATGGAGCACTTGCATGTGACGTCACAGCCGATCCAGATTGTGACAGACGCCATCTTGTCGGTCAAACGCCATATTTCCGCCTTCTACTTCTACCTTTTCTTCTGGAAAACCCTACTATATACAATTCTACTACAACGGCTGTGGCTACAAGCTCTCCCTACCTGTGCACGTTTTTTATGTTTTTTGTGTGTATTTTTGCGTGTTGTTCGTCTGTACCGGACTTCAATATCCACTACAACCGTATAGACTTGCTGGACATGGGTTTCCAGCAGAAAATGACGGTTTGTAGCGATTTCCATCGCATGCACAACATTCCGGACGAGAAAAAAAAAAAACATTCCGGACGAGATAGCGAGACCAGCGGGGTCTCCGTGGATTGTTATCGGAAGCAAAGCGAAGGAGGCGGCACCGGGAGCGGAAGCGAAAGCGAGGCTGCAGAGCCAGCCTGTTGACTAAGCTCAGAAAACAGCCACTCAAACCTCCACTGCTAAGCCTCTCTCTCTCCAACGCCACATCCATGTAAACAAAATGGACGATTTGGAATTACAGCTGGAATTACCTTATTCTATTCTATAATCGGCTGGTCAGTGCAGTACTAGTAATACTTAAGTGACTTACCCATCCAGTGAGGATCATTTTCTTGTTTACAAGATGCCACATCTGAGTCGCTGACAAATCCTGAATTTCTGTAAAGATAACTGTGCAGAGATTTATAAGCACGCAGTGCTTCACCACTGAACAGTGAGGGAAAGTTGATGAGGTAATTATACACGTCCGGGTATTCCGCTGGCAGTTCAAAATCCACTGACACGGTCGTGAAAACTCCGTCCGGAAAGCCATAAGGGTCACTAATCTGTAGGTTGTTTATTTTAGACATATATCTAGTTATCTGTTCATTAGAAAAATGAGCCGTGTAGTCCATCGGTTGAAATTGATCCATTCTGTACACGAGTGCAGCAGTATTCAGCTATGTTGTTGCCCGACAAGATGGCGTCTGTGTACTTTCCGGTCACGTGACTGCAAGATCTCTATACCTCATGCAGTGAGCAGTCAGCCTGGACAGCCCTATACCAATCCAGAAAGATTCTGTACTCTGTTTTATTCTGATATGATCATTTTTCATTGGACAAAAGGATTTTGTGGTTCACAAAGCAGTTATGCATGTTTCGACTTGATTTTGTAGGCAGCACAGAATATTACTGATAAGTTTACATTGCATGCACTAGTACTTTACGAAACAGGCATTTTATTAAATATGCGGATGATACTGTTCTAGTGAGCCTTCTACAGGAAGGGGAGGTGGATCATGGGCCAGTTTTAGACTTCTTTTTAGAATGGTGCATTGCTTAATTTTAAATACCAATAAGACTAAAGAAATGTCCACAGATTTTAGAAAGTCACAACAATCCACCGACACCGTTATTAATGGGGAGACTATTCAGGTTGTCACAAACTACAAATATCTTGGCGTAGTGCTAGATAATAAGCTTAAATGGGATTCATGGACTGATCTTCTGTTCACTAAGACACAGCAAAGAATGTACTTTTTAAAGAAATTGCTTGTTTTTAATGTTAACAACAAAATGCTCCAAATGTTTTATACTGCTTTTATTGAACGTGTTTTAACTTGCTGTATCATCTGCTGGTTTGGAAATGCCACTGAGTCACAGAGAAAGACAATCAGAAGGACAGTTACAACTGCCAACAAGTTACTTGGGATCACTTTACCAAGTATCGAACAAATTTATAAAGATAGACTGGTGATAAAGGCAAATAATATTTAAATAAAATAAAATATGCCTCTTTTCTTAAACTACTGCCATCTAGGTGTTTTTTTTGCTCACCCTTTCTGACTAAGAACAGATCCAAATTTTCATTTGTACCACAAGCCATAAAAGCCTTAAATCAGTTGAAGTAGCTAGACGTCCACATACATGTCAACCTATACGGAATGTCCGTATTTTATACGGATTTGATTCAATAAACGTAGTATACGGGTGTATAAATAAAGTTATACGGATTCTTTAAAAAAACTTCAATATTTATTTAGAGCTGTAATCAATTCCCACGATGATAAAAGAGCGCATAACATTTACAAACGTACTGTACACCACAGACAGCTAGTAAAGAGTCTTATGAAATCGCGCGTTATCTTGTGGTAGCGAGACATCCTCGCCGCCATATTGGATGTGGCAAAGTGGAGATTCTTCACCCGTCTCCGGTATAGCGTCTAGACAGTAGCCGAGAATAAAGATGCCTCATTCATGTGCTGCGTTTAACTGTACCAACAGGTTTACCGTCCAAACGAGATCACATGGGATTACCTTTCACAGGTGAGACTGGAAAAATACTTTTCATTGTATTTGGTCATTATAATGTAATTTTACGAACAGATTTTCCTGACTTTGTGGCTAATATGAAGTCTCATGCATAATAGCTGCTCGGTGAAACCTGTCTCCAAACAACGAAGTATTTCCTTCGTAACTACGCTGATAACACTTTGTGTTTTTGTCAAACTTTGGAGCTTTGTATTCATTCTGAAGGTTTATTGTTATTAATATTGAATAAAAAGTAACTGGGATATATCATTGTTAATTATCATTCAAATTTTAGGTAAATTATTTTAATTTGCATCTTATACAGATTTTATAAGGGAAATACGGATTTTGGAGGTTGGTTATACAGGTTTGATTGATCAAAGGTTGACATGTATGCGTCCAGCTGGTTTGGCCATACCCAATGGTGCATAGTGCATTGTAGGCGTGATGAATGTTATTTATGTTATTTTTGTTGGTGTCTGATGTATGTACTATGTGTTGTGTTCAGTGGCGTGCACAGATAGACACGAGGTGGTGCTCAAGCACCTGCCCCTCTGCCCTCTGTCCAAAAAAAGTGCCCTTTTGAATTTTATTTTATTTTTTACAGTTTACTGAGGCCAATGTCGACATGATCTTTTAGAAAAGCCGCGGCATTAAAAGCGTGTGTGAAAATAATGTCCCGATGTGTGCCCCCTCCGCACACACACCGGACCTCTGTCTCTCTTGCTCTGTCACGTGAACAAGCGTGCAGTGCATTCAATGTGAGGTTGCAGCAGCATAGCGTCCTGGAAGCCACGGCCTTGTCGTAGCGCAGACAACACATCGGGCAGTCAGTCAGCTCTTCCCCTGCCCCACCAGCCAGGTAACACATGAACTGAGTGAAAATGTATTGTTTGCCCTCTAAGCCCAAGCTGTAATTATTTTGTCGTGAAGTAGCCCGTCGCATACAGAAACAACTGCACATAAGTATTATATTTTTTGCTAGACCATTTTCAGATTTAGGAAAACAAAAATTTCTTTTTCTATTTTGTTCAACTAGAGATTCCTGGCAAAGTCAAAAAGCCTTGATGTAATAAATTAACATTAAGTGGTTGTTTTACACCTTTAAAAACTAAAACGGGTCAGTGGCGACCTGAACACAAGAGGAGGGTTAAATCTCAGACTTTTATAATAAGGTGTTCCACATGTGCAAAAAAGTGCCCTTTTTTCCCCCCAGAGCACTTGCCCCCCAAAATGTCTGTGCACGCCACTAGTTGTGTTATATGTTTGACGTTCTGTCATGAAGTGCCTTGTGATTGTGCTGCAATCCCAGCTGCCCCTCAGGGACAATAAAGTTATCTACTACTACTACATTGATGCAGTGAGACAGGCCATTTTTAAAATTGTGTTTTTTAAGGTAAAATATATATATTTTTTAACTCAACTGCAGTTTGTCATATATTGCTGCCTTTCAATAAATGTTCCATTCCATAAAAATATAACTTGCCTTATTTTCTTTACTTTTTTTTTAGTTGATTTAGTGGTTATGCATTTTTAAAACAGCAGAGCTGATCATTTTTTTATTTCAATTCTGGACCACAGAGAATGAAGACAGATGTTATTACAGTATATGTCTGCAATTTACAGGGTTTTTATACATTACAATACAAAGAAAACTTAAGAATTTTACAATAAAATCCAGTTATAAACTGTTATGTCTCCCAACACATTCACAAACATTGTAAGGGACACAAATTTGAATTGGACAATGTCAGGATATTGGATCAAGATTTGGACTGGTTTTTAGATGGGGCGTGAAGGAGGCTATTCAGATTAGGACCGACAGACCGTCCCTAAACAAGGGCAGGGGGAGGTATCAACTACCAGCAATTTGGGACAATGTTTTATCGGGCATGCACACTGCATGCTTGAAGGAATGACGTCACTTCCCATCCCTGATGAAGGTTCCTGAAAGAGTTGAAAGCTTGGATATGTCCAAGAATTTTTGTGCAGTAATAAGTTTTTTAAAATCTTTATTTGTAATCAAGGTTGTTGTTGTTGAGTAAAGAGGCTTAGGGTGCAGTCAGCATTCCAGTTCACCCCAAAAGTGTTCACTGGGGTTGAGGTCAGGACTCTCAAGTTCTTCCACACCAGTCTTTCCAAACCATGTCTTCATGGGCCTCGCTTTGTTCACAGGAGCATTGTCATGCTGGAGCATGTTTGGGCCTCTTAGTTCCAGTTAAAGGAAGTTGTAATGATACAATGAATGTAGTTGATTGTCTCTAAATATATATATATATTTTTGCAAATATAGACACTCGTGAGTCAGAAAGATCTTACTTCTCATGCTAAGTGATTGTAAAATGAGTCAAACATAAGCTCTGCTTTGTGAAGGGTTAACTGGGCATCCCTTTGACTAGTAAAGCTGCACTCTGGCTCGTGAAAGCACATTTCCTCTGATTACCATTTTATTATTGTGTGACAACCATTACTGCATTTTTAACAGTGAGGTGCGACTTCTTGTATGCAGCTCTTGCTGTCAGGGGAATGGGCCGTGAGTTGAATGAGTAAAAATGTTGATTCACAAATTAACTGATTTTGTGGTTAAAAGGATTTTAAGCACTTGTTTATAGAGCCTGAAAAGTCAGAGACCATATATATATAATTTTGTGTGTGTGTGTGTGTGTAAGTGTAAGGGTGGCACTGTGGTGTAGTGGTTAGCATTGTTACCTCACAGCAAGAAGGGTTTGGGGTTTGAGCCCAGTGGCTGACGAGGGCCTTTCTGTGTGGAGTTTGCATGTTCTCCCCGAGTCTGTGTGGGTTTCCTCTGGGTGCTGTGGTTTTCTCCACAGTCCAAAGACATGCAGGTTAGGCTAATTGGTGGCTCTGCATTGACCGTGAGTGTGAATGGTTGTTTGTCTCTTTGTGTTGGCCCTGCGATAACCTGGCGACTTGTCCAGGGTGTACCCCGCCCGTCACCCATAGTCAGCTGGGATAGACTCCAGCTTGCCTGTTACCCTGTAGAACAGGGTAGGTGGTTACAGATTATGTATGTATATATACATGTGTGTGTGTGTGTGTGTGTGTGTGTGTGTATAAAAAACTTTCTGATTGGCGTTAGAATGGAGTAAGACATTAAAGCATTTGAACATCTTTAGAAAAAATGCATAAGAGAAGATTTTATCAGAAATAGTAGAGAAATAGTGGATATATATTCAACATATACCACCTACATTTTTTTTGGGGGGGGCAGTTGCGAAACAGTTACTGTCCAGTTAATTACATCATCATCATCACATGATGTTGCAATCAATTCTCTGTACTCTAATGTATTCCTCCCCCTGCTCTTCGAGAACCACTGAGCATGTCATTTTAATTCATTGAAAATAATTTATGGCTTAATCTCCATAAATTATTTTCAATGAATTAAAATGATAATAATCTCCATTAATTATCTTTAAATACTGTAAAAATAATTTATGGAGATTAATATATTGTTTGATATTTCTTAATTGCCAAGAAAATAGCCAAATCATAGCCAAATTGCCAAGAAACTAGTAAAAATAGCAAAAGACCATCTCTATGCCTATTCCCAGGCAGTCAGTAAAAATGCCAGAAGCTATAAATAAACATTAATACGTCATTTAGCAGTTCTAAATTTGGAACTAGTTTACCCTAGCTAGTAAACAACCTTGTATTTGTCACAGGTAGAACAATCAGATTGTGCATGGAGACGTGATCAGGGAGTGGTTAATAGTAGCCGGGATATCTGCAGGACATACAGTACCTTTACAAAGAATTCATTTTGTTCACCATTAAAAGGTAACATAACACACTGGCTAAAAGTTTCCAGGTACCATGTCATTCTTGAATATCAGATGTGGTTGGCCCATTTAGTGACATCATTAACTTAGCTCATGCGTAATTCTCTACAAATCTGGTTTTTACAGCAGCAGTGAGACGTCTGAGCTTCATTACTTCTGGTATAAGATGAGCTTTAGCTTGCCATCTTCAACACAATTTTACGTTCTTTGTATAAAATTGCAGAGCGTTCAGCCATAGATTCTGCTGTGTCTGCCTTTTTCGGCACTTAAGATGAGGATGGAGTTAAGGGATCTTGGGGGACTGACAGGAAGGATATGTAAACACAACCAAGCAGTCCATTACGAATCTCTGTTCTTTTTCAAGTGATTTTTTTTCTTTAAAATATAGTGCATTTGCTTCACTTCACTTTACTTCCACTTTACTTTAGTCTCATCTCATCTCGTTATCTGTAGCCGCTTTATCCTGTTCTACAGGGTCGCAGGCAAGCTGGAGCCTATCCCAGCTGACTATGGGTGAAAGGCGGGGTACACCCTGGACAAGTCGCCAGGTCATCACAGGGCTGACACGTAGACACAGACAACCATTCACACTCACATTCACACCTACGGTCAATTTAGAGTCACCAGTTAACCTAACCTGCATGTCTTTGGACTGTGGGGGAAACCGGAGCACCTGGAGGAAACCCACGCGGACACGGGGAGAACATGCAAACTCCACACAGAAAGGCCCTCGCCGGCCACGGGGCTCGAACCCGGACCTTCTTGCTGTGAGGCGACAGCGCTAACCACTACACCACCGTGCCGCCCTTTGCTTTAGTAATAAAACAACTATTTATATAGTGTAGAAGAAATGTTTGCTACATCATTCTTGCAGCCATAACCCCAATAAGAACATTTTAAGAATCTTTCTTTTCAAGAGTCATTGAATTTTAAATTTGCTGAAACATTAGACAATCTGAATTTGCATTATATAAGCAGAGCTACAGGCTAAAAGGGAACAGATCTGCAAGTCGATAAGTCCATAAATGAATTTCTGATCAAATGCAGGTGCAGGGAACGAGAGAGAGCTGGGGGTTTTGGAGTGTATCCTGGGTGCTGAGCACATAATCTACAGGATCAGCTCCATCAGCAGATTCAGCTCTAGAGGGAAAAGCTGCAGCCAGGGAGCTTATTACCACTAAGATCTGAACCGACTGAAAGAATGAAGAACAGGACCATTGACCTATAGGTGACTCAAGACTAGGACTAAGGCATTAATGAAAATGGTGAGATAAGAAGTGTATTTGTGGTGCAGTGTACAGTATTTCTTTGTTGGGGGCTATTTACTGTTGTCCAGGTTCTCTGGCTGGAGAAATTGCCATTGAATTCACTGAGTGTAGTCTCTCACTTGAAGGGGGGGGGATACGGTTTCTGATTTAGTATTGTGCAAACTTAGTGTTCTCTAGAGCGCATTTCCGCATGCTGAACATGTAGTAAGATGACTGAGAAAGAAACAAAAGCAACTGCAATCCAAGTATGAAATGACCTTGTGTGTTCTGTATAATGTGAGCACATGGTGCTGCGTTTACATTTAGGACATGCTCCTTTTTCCCTGCTCTGCCTAAAAACTGCTGAATACTCACACAATATTCAAATATACAATAAGATAAGATGTTTGGATGAGAAATATGGAAGAATAAACAAAATTCTTCAAACTGAAAGCAGATACACCTGCAAATGTGTATGCATATGTAAAAAACAAAAGTTTGTCTTCAAATGTTTTGCCAGAATTTGAAGTGAAAAGTCTTCTGAATCCTATCCACACCTACTCAACCACTCATGGCTATTTGTTCAACATGGTGTGTTTGGTAGTAAGGTAGTTAAAATTAACATTTGGTGAAAGTGCGTGAGTGCAAATTAACTTTTTTTTTTTTAGATATTTCATGCTATCATAACATTTATCTGATAACCTACATTTCATGTGCAAACTAGGGCCTAAGCTGAATATTACTGCTTGGTCCAAATCAGTGTGCAATCTTGGGTAAAATGCCAAAGTTCATTTGGTTGGTGTTGCTTAGGGGTTTAGAGGACCTTTTACTCTTACCCCTTATCCACCAACAAGGAACAGGTCCCGTTCTGGTTCGCGCACCAGATTTTGAACCTTTAAGAGCATTTCAACCAAAAATAAATTGGTTCGGAACCTGAAAAGTTCCAAACCAATACAGTTAGTTTTCCAGCATGAACCGTGACGACATCAGCGGGTGTCATTAGTTTGGAGAGGCAGCAGAGCACAGCAATGGAGAACGCAATGGAAAAGGATACAGCTTCCGAAAAAATGGAACCAAAACAAATATCTGCAATAATAGAACAAAAGCTTGCAGGTAATCAATGCACTCCACCGTCATGATACTACTGTTTACGCTTGTTGTGCCTTGTGGAAAGCCTCCTATTCATCTTTGATTACAATGGTTCCACTGAAAAGTGGTGAAAACGCAGGCTGGTTCACTAACAGGCACCAAGGTTCAAAGAATCCTGAACAGAACCATTTCAAGAACCTGAAAAGTGGCTTCACTGATCCCATTGACCAATAAACAATTAAACCAACATCAAGAAAAATAAGCCAGGAAACAGAAGGAAAAAATGCATCAGAAAAAATCCAATCCATAAAATTACAAGCGAAAAAGTAGTAAAGAGAACAAGTATATTTTTATTCAGCTTCACATTATTTGTCTGCAACATTTATATTATAATACATAATACTGTGCTTGCAGACCTCATTTTTACCTCCGCCAAGGAGGTTATGTTTTCGGTAGCGTTGGTTTCTTTGTTGGTTTGTCTGTTAGCAACATTACGGAAAAAGTTATGAATGGATTGCCTTGGCGGAGGTCTGCGCTGTCCGAGTGCTTTTCTAGTTTAAATACTGTTGCCACAAAAATATCTCCATACTTGTGTGGCCAATCTTGAAGTTTATAAAGTAATAAGTACAACACATCTGTAAATGGAAATGGAAATACTTTATTTCACCATTAGACAAGAGCAAGCAGGAAAATCGTTTAAAATTGTGAAATAAATCAGAAGGGAACAAACACAAAAAAAGTGCTATGGAATCACAAAATATAGACAACTTCCATAATGCGATGAAAGAGAAATACAGTAACATTTACATACTAGCTAAGATCCCTAATTCTTTTACTGGTTTCATAAACAGTTCTAAATGAAAGAATATGATTTTTAACATCCAGTGTGGTTATGCTTGTGTATATAGTATTCTGTACAGAGCAGTGACCTTTCATCTCAGTGTGGGAAAAACAAAAACAAAAAAAAATGGTTTCTTTCTGTAGCAGATATGAACAGTGACATTCTCGGTCATCAGTTTGGTATAATACATAGTTTGCATTTGGTATAAAGATGTCAATTTGGGACAGGGTGAAAACAGTGGGTTTCTTTTAAATGGAGAACAACTGTACAAACACCTTTAGCAAGATGGACTGCAGCTAAAGGCACAAAGGATCCACTGAGCAACAGATGTGTCCATTCTGAAGAGAAAGAAAGAGAAATGAGAAAGAGAATTGAACATAAATTACCTTTATATATGTTATTAGTATAGCACTGTAATATTTTGGAAATTTTCAAATGTATCTTTAATACAGTTCACCCAGGTGGTGCTAATAATTTGGTCCCATTGTGCGTGTGTGTGTGCGTGCGTGTGTGTGGTGTGAAGACCTTGCAATGGCAGAGCGTGCACTCGGTGCCGTGCTTGACCCAGGAGGATCCGCTGAAGCGCATGATGCCGTGTTCATCCTCACAAGTCTTGGTGATGTCATTGCGAACACTCTGAGCCAGGCACGGGTCCGTGACACAGCGTGGGCAGCATTCGCCCTCGGGCACCATGGTGAAGTCACAATGCGCTGGAGGGCACAGCAACGGCCAGCAGTCCACCTCTCCCTGCTGCAGCCCACACACCAACATACCACTCAGTAAAGTCACTTATTATCTCATCGTCATACACTGCTCTCATTAAACTAGTTGCTACATGGCCTAGTAGTTAGTGTGTCTGCCTCTTGACCAGGAGATCACGAGTTCTACTCATGGTTGGGTCATACCAAAGAAAATGGTACCTACTTCCATCCGGTGAGGCATGCTACAATACAGATGTGATCAGGGAGTCAAACTCTCATGGTTACCACAGAACTGGCCTCCCACTGCAACCTTAACTTATATAATAGGCGAGAGGCCGAAGGCAAAAGAAGCGGAGATTGGCGCTGCCCAATGTGCTTTAAGGGTCTAGTTAGTACTGGGACAGGAGACTACCTGGAAAAACCAGGTCCTGGCATGGGAAGGACTTTGACTTTTTGACATGGATAACACTTGTTGCATTCAAGCTTAAGATTTTTGTTCTAATTTTGTGTTTAGGTCTATTTTTTTTCTGATACATTTTATTTTGGTTTACAAAACATTCTCCAACATCCATCCATTATCTATGCCATTTATCCATCAGGGTCGGGGAAGCTGGAGTCATTCTCAGGCTAACTTCAGGTAAGAAGCAGGGTACACCCTAGACAGGTCACCAGTCTATTACAGGACTAACACAGAGACAAATAACCATTCACACTCACGTTCACACCTGTGGGCAATTTAGAGTCGCCAGTTGACCTAATCCACATCTTTGTACTGTGGGGGAAACCGGAGCACCAGGAGGGAACCCACGCAGACACAAGGAGAACATGCAAACTCCACACAGAAAGGCCCCAGTCGACCAGCAGGTTCGAACCCAGAATTTTCATGCTGTGAGGCGACAGCACTAAACACTGCACCGCTGTGCCGCCCACATTCTCCAACAGTTCTAGTTTTTGTTTTCCTTCACTATAATTGTCCTGGTTCCTTTCAAAATAAATAGTGCAATACCCTTAGCTGGAGTTTGTTTATCTCTGTAACAGCAGAAAGAGAAGAAAAGAATTTTACACCTCTGTCAAAACTTGGAAAAAGTAAGCGAGCTCATTTCTGTGAAGCCCCCGGAGTGCATTGCAACAAATAACTGAGCTCAAAGTAGACCATAATAAAACAATAGTTACTGCCTCTGTAATGAGAAATGACCCTGCTTGGCCTGTACTGAGAGTCTGTTTTCCACAAAAGAAACACTACCCCTGCATATTAGTGTATATTTTATCTGGTAATTAGGATGTGGATCCATTTTAATGCATCACATAGAAGCGACTACAGTCTTGATGACAGTAACTACAGTATATTTACAATGCAGAGCTTTGTGAGAAAATGTGTGGCTTTCTGGAGCCAGTGCTCCAGTCTCCATTTCGTATAAATCGCATGAAAGCAGCAGCACAGAAAGCTGCACCGCCTGCCCCCTGCTGCTCTCAGTAAGCCCCTAAAATACGGGTTGTATATTTCACCCGACCTTATAGGTTTGGGTTAGCAGTGGTGTAGCTCTGCCTGACCGATTTCAAATAAACCTTTTCATTTCTCTCTGGGGTTAGTGTTAAACCTAGTGAGAGAGAGAGTTTGAATGCATATACAGTGGTGCTTGAAAGTTTGTGAACCCTTTAGAATTTTCTATATTTATGCATAAATGTGACCTAAAACATCATCAGATTTTCACACAAGTCCTAAAAGTAGATAAAGAGAACCCAGTTAAACAAATGAGACAAAAATATTATACTTGGTCATTTATTTATTGAGGAAAATGATCCAATATTACATATCTGTGAGTGGCAAAAGTATGTGAACCTTTGCTTTCAGTATCTGGTGTGACCCCCTTTGTGCAGCAATAACTGCAACTAAACATTTCCGGTAACTGTTGATCAGTGCTGCACACCGGCTTGGAGGAATTTTAGCCCGTTCGTCCGTACAGAACAGCTTCAACTCTGGGATGTTGGTGGGTTTCCTCACATGAACTGCTCGCTTCAGGTCCTTCCACAACATTTCCATTGGATTAAGGTCAGGACTTTGACTTGGCCATTCCAAAACATTAACTTTATTCTTCTTTAACCATTCTTTGGTAGAACGACTTGTGTGCTTAGGGTTGTTGTCTTGCTGCATGACCCACCTTCTCTTGAGATTCAGTTCATGGACAGATGTCCTGACATTTTCCTTTAGAATTCGCTGGTATAATTCAAAATTCATTGTTCCATCAGTGATGGCAAGCTGTCCTGGCCCAGATGCAGCAAAACAGGCCCAAACCATGATCCTACCACCACCATGTTTCACAGATGGGATAAGGGTCTTATGCTGGAATGCAGTGTTTTCCTTTCTCCAAACATAACGCTTCTCATTTAAACCAAAAAGTTCTATTTTGGTCTCATCTGTCCACAGAACATTTTTCCAATAGCCTTCTGGCTTGTCCACGTGATCTTTAGCAAACTGCAGATGAGCAGCAATGTTCTTTTTGGAGAGCAGTGGCTTTCTCCTTGCAACCCTGCCATGCACACCATTGTTGTTCAATGTTCTCCTGATGGTGGACTCATGAACATTAGCCAGTGTGAGAGAGGCCTTCAGTTGCTTAGAAGTTACCCTGGGGTCCTTTATGACCTTGCCGACTATTACACGCCTTGCTCTTGGAGTGATCTTTGTTGGTTGACCACTCCTGGGGAGGGTAACACTGGTCTTAAATTTCCTCCATTTGTACACAATCTGTCTGACTGTGGATTGATGGACTCCAAACTCTTTAGAGATGGTTTTGTAACCTTTTCCAGCCTGATGAGCATCAACAATGCTTTTTCTGAAGTCCTCAGAAATCTCCTTTGTTCGTGTCATGATACACTTCCACAAACATGTGTTGTGAAGATCAGACTTTGATAGATCCCTGTTCTTTAAATAAAACAGGGTGCCCACTCACACCTGATTGTCATCCCATTGATTGAAAACACCTGACTCTAATTTCACCTTCAAATTAACTGCTAATCCTAGAGGTTCACATACTTTTGCCACTCACAGATATGTAATATTGGATTATTTTCCTCAATAAATAAATGACCAAGTATAATATTTTTGTCTCATTTGTTTAACTGGGTTCTCTTTATCTACTTTTAGGACTTATGTGAAAATCTGATGATGTTTTAGGTCATATTTATGCAGAAATATAGAAAATTCTAAAGGGTTCACAAACTTTCAAGCACCACTGTATCTGAGCAAGCAAGAGGAAAATAACTGCACTTAGCTTGTTATTAGTCCATTCACTCAGTTATTTTTATTAGCACAATGTTGTAGAGCAGGCAGACTGCAGTACAGATGTGGACCCAGCAAATTACTGACTGATGCCTCATGCAGCACAAATCAACACTGGATAAGGAACAGCGAAGTGACTGTTTTGTTTTGTTTTTTAAGCATGAACCATCATGGCTACTGTACCAGTTCCTTGTTACGGCCAATCACGAAACTATCTTTTAACAAAGGCGGCTTATCGAGAAGGGGAAGCGTTTATACAGACTTTCACAGATTTGTCCTCTCTGCTCTGATGCATTTATTCTCTGCTTTAAGTTTAAAAGAAACATCTTGTCAGTTCATGGTGTTTGTCAAAAGTGGTATTTTGAAGCACCAGTGTGAAACAAAACAATAAGCATTTCAAACTGTCTTATTAACAGCCGTGGAACACTCATTAATGGTTAAGCATGAAAAGTTCACTGCTGTCTCTATTCAGTCGTGTTATTTACTTATCCAGATTTTTGTTAGCAAGAAATTTAATGAAGCTGGACTTAAATGAATGAAATTAAATGAGACTGAATACCTCTTTTCTTGATGTTAGAAACATCTCATAAAAAAGAAGGGTGGAGGTGCAGCAGTCTGGGTGTGGATAGACCACCTAGGGAATTATACATATAATACATTTTGGCCCTGTTTGCAGCTCTAAACTTTAATCTGAAGGACCAGCAGAAAGCTTGTACTGTAAAATTAGTTGAGCAGAAAGTTGAGCAGAAACTTTGCTTTCAAGGCAAAAAATGAAATGAAAATGAAAATATCTTAGATATAGTCAAATGTAACTGTATTTTAATATTACACTCAAATTTATACTATTGTAAGATTACAATAAACCAAATAAAGGATTAATGAATCTAAACATTTCTAAACATTCTTACTAATTTCAAACTTGGCAAATAATTTTGCTAATTTTAAGCATGTACAATGGGGTCAAAAAACCTGAGAGCACTTGTGAAAATGCTTCTATTTTGCATTCTTTTCTAATTTATTTCAACCATTGTAATTTATAAATTATTAACAAGAGTGAAAAGTAAAATCTTAGAAATATTTGTACAACCCTGATTCCAAAAAAGTTGGGACAAAGTACAAATTGTAAATAAAAACGGAATGCAATGATGTGGAAGTTTCAAAATTCCATATTTTATTCAGAATAGAACATAGATGACATATCAAATGTTTAAACTGAGAAAATGTATCATTTAAAGAGAACAATTAGGTGATTTTAAATTTCACAACAACAACACATCTCAAAAAAGTTGGGACAAGGCCATGTTTACCACTGTGAGACATCTCCTTTTCTCTTTACAACAGTCTGTAAACGTCTGGGGACTGAGGAGACAAGTTGCTCAAGTTTAGGGATAGGAATGTTAACCCATTCTTGTCTAATGTAGGATTCTAGTTGCTCAACTGTCTTAGGTCTTTTTTGTCGTATCTTCCGTTTTATGATGCACCAAATGTTTTCTATGGGTGAAAGATCTGGACTGCAGGCTGGCCAGTTCAGTACCCGGACCCTTCTTCTACGCAGCCATGATGCTGTAATTGATGCAGTATGTGGTTTGGCATTGTCATGTTGAAAAATGCAAGGTCTTCCCTGAAAGAGACGTCGTCTGGATGGGAGCATATGTTGCTCTAGAACCTGGATATACCTTTCAGCATTGATGGTGTCTTTCCAGATGTGTAAGCTGCCCATGCCACATGCACTAATGCAACCCCATACCATCAGAGATGCAGGCTTCTGAACTGAGCGCTGATAACAACTCGGGTTGTCCTTCTCCTCTTTAGTCCGAATGACACGGCGTCCCTGATTTCCATAAAGAACTTCAAATTTTGATTCGTCTGACCACAGAACAGTTTTCCACTTTGCCACAGTCCATTTTAAATGAGCCTTGGCCCAGAGAAGATGTCTGCGCTTCTGGATCATGTTTAGATATGGCTTCTTCTTTGAACTATAGAGTTTTAGCTGGGAGTGGCGGATGGCACGGTGAATTGTGTTCACAGATAATGTTCTCTGGAAATATTCCTGAGCCCATTTTGTGATTTCCAATACAGAAGCATGCCTGTATGTGACGCAGTGCCGTCTAAGGGCCCGAAGATCACGGGCACCCAGTATGGTTTTCCAGCCTTGACCCTTACGCACAGAGATTCTTCCAGATTCTCTGAATCTTTTGATGATATTATGCACTGTAGATGATGATATGTTCAAACTCTTTGCAATTTTACACTGTCGAACTCCTTTCTGATATTGCTCCACTATTTGTCGGCGCAGAATTAGGGGGATTGGTGATCCTCTTCCCATCTTTACTTCTGAGAGCCGCTACCACTCCAAGATGCTCTTTTTATACCCAGTCATGTTAATGACCTATTGCCAATTGACCTAATGAGTTGCAATTTGGTCCTCCAGCTGTTCCTTTGTTGTACCTTTAACTTTTCCAGCCTCTTATTGCCCCTGTCCCAACTTTTTTGAGATGTGTTGCTGTCATGAAATTTCAAATTAGCCAATATTTGGCATGAAATTTCAAAATGTCTCACTTTCGACATTTGATATGTTGTCTATGTTCTATTGTGAATACAACATCAGTTTTTGAGATTTGTAAATTATTGCATTCCGTTTTTATTTACAATTTGTACTTTGTCCCAACTTTTTTGGAATCGGGGTTGTATGAATTTCCTTTTCGGACATGTAAACTCAAAACTGCTTAGTGCGTCCTTGTTTGTATTTTTGTTTTGTTTTCTTTTGTTTTGATTTTGATATATTATTATTACCTGTATTATTTATGGTTTATTTCTAATTTAGTGGCTTTTTACGTGTTCTTGTTGCAAATGCTGTTTTGCTTTTCTTGTTTTCTGCTTATTTATTCATTGTTTGTTTGTGGCGGCACGGTGGTGTAGTGGTTAGCATGGTCGCCTCACAGCAAGAAGGTTCCGGGTTCGAACCCAGCGGCTGGCGAGGGCCTTTCTGTGTGGAGTTTGCATGTTCTCCCCGTGTCTGCGTGGGTTTCCTCCGGGTGCTCCGGTTTCCTCCACAGTCCAAAGACATGCAGTTAGGTTGACGTGGGGTGGCCTTGGGCTGAGGTGCCCTTGAGCAAGGTACCTGACCCCTGACTGCTCCCTGGGTGCTCTGGTGTGGCTGCCCACTGCTCTGAGTGTGTGCATGTGTTCACTGCTTCAGATGGGTTAAATGCAGAGGATGAATTTCACTGCTTGAAGTGTGCATGTGACGAATAAAGGGTTCTTAGTTTAGTTTGAAATAAACTATCATTATCAATTTCAGAGTTTTTTAGTATTTGTTATGTCCCCTTTTTACTTTAACAACAGTGTGCACTTGAGCTGGCATGGCCTCCACAAGTTTGTGAAAAAAGTTTATGATCTGTTTTGAATCAAATCCATCAGTGTCATCTCAACACATGCTTCAGTAGGTTAAGCATGAGGAAAATCTGACCTTTTGTGCAAAGAGTTAACACGGTCAGTAACACGTTTGGTTAAACTTATATAGGAGCCTGGAAATAGTGTAGAATCTTTAATGTTAAATATTCAAGATACTGAAAGTTTCATTGCTTTGTTTTAAATATTTCAGAATTCTAAAACCTTCTGTTCATTACCAATTTTAAATGAAAAAAAATCCTAAATTTTCAGTGTGGCCGCAGTCTTTTGGAGCCAATATCCCAAAAGAAGCAGAATTCTGTGCCAATAGAATCAGACAATTTAGTATAAATATACAGGAGATCACAGGAAATCATATACACTGATAGTTCGAATTTCTCGACCAATTTCTTGATAATCACCTCGAGCGACTCGGCAAAACGGCAGCCAATCACTTCATCACCGTAAGTGAGGAAGAATTACATATTATGAATGAAAATGTTGTTCCTAAAAGCTCTAAAGATTCTACGAAGTTTGGTCTCAAACTACAAGTATTCAAAAGGTAAGATGGAATTGTGATTTGAAATAAATACAATAAATCAAAGTATTTTATGTGACTCAGTGTAGATAGGTGACAAGTGCCGTGCCGTTATTACATTTGCATGCTGCTTTTGAAGTTTAAAATAAATAATTTTTTTAAATTCGACTTAAAAAAAAACACTTGTGTATTTATACTAAAACAATTATTCGCCTCAGGCTCAGTGAACATCGGTGAATAACAACCTCGCCTTTGGTGAATAATTGTTAATTAAAGCTTGAAATTAGCAGGGAAATAAATAAATAAATAAATAAATATTACAACCCCGATTCCAAAAAACTTGGGACAAAATACAAATTGTAAATAAAAACGGAATGCAATAATTTACAAATCTCAAAAACTGATATTGTATTCACAATAGAACATAGAGAACATATCAAATGTCGAAAGTGAGACATTTTGAAATTTCATGCCAAATACTGGCTCATTTGAAATTTCATGACAGCAACACATCTCAAAAAAGTTGGGACAGGGGCAATAAGAGGCTGGAAAAGTTAAAGGTACAAAAAAGGAACAGCTGGAGGACCAAATTGCAACTCATTAGGTCAATTGGCAATAGGTCATTAACATGACTGGGTATAAAAAGAGCATCTTGGAGTGGCAGCGGCTCTCAGAAGTAAAGATGGGAAGAGGATCACCAATCCCCCTAATTCTGCGCCGACAAATAGTGGAGCAATATCAGAAAGGAGTTCGACAGTGTAAAATTGCAAAGAGTTTGAACATATCATCATCTACAGTGCATAATATCATCAAAAGATTCAGAGAATCTGGAAGAATCTCTGTGCGTAAGGGTCAAGGCCGGAAAACCATACTGGGTGCCCGTGATCTTCGGGCCCTTAGACGGCACTGCATCATATACAGGCATGCTTCTGTATTGGAAATCACAAAATGGGCTCAGGAATATTTCCAGAGAACATTATCTGTGAACACAATTCACCGTGCCATCCGCCACTCCCAGCTAAAACTCTATAGTTCAAAGAAGAAGCCGTATCTAAACATGATCCAGAAGCGCAGATGTCTTCTCTGGGCCAAGGCTCATTTAAAATGGACTGTGGCAAAGTGGAAAACTGTTCTGTGGTCAGACGAATCAAAATTTGAAGTTCTTTATGGAAATCAGGGACGCCGTGTCATTCGGACTAAAGAGGAGAAGGACGACCCAAGTTGTTATCAGCGCTCAGTTCAGAAGCCTGCATCTCTGATGGTATGGGGTTGCATTAGTGCGTGTGGCATGGGCAGCTTACACATCTGGAAAGACACCATCAATGCTGAAAGGTATATCCAGGTTCTAGCAACATATGCTCCCATCCAGACGACGTCTCTTTCAGGGAAGACCTTGCATTTTCCAACATGACAATGCCAAACCATATACTGCATCAATTACAGCATCATAGCTGCGTAGAAGAAGGGTCCGGGTACTGAACTGGCCAGCCTGCAGTCCAGATCTTTCACCCATACAAAACATTTAGCGCATCATAAAACGGAAGATACGACAAAAAAGGCCTAAGACAGTTGACCAACTAGAATCCTACATTAGACAAGAATGGGTTAACATTCCTATCCCTAAACTTGAGCAACTTGTCTCCTCAGTCCCCAGACGTTTACAGACTGTTGTAAAGAGAAAAGGGGATGTCTCACAGTGGTAAACATGGCCTTGTCCCAACTTTTTTGAGATGTGTTGTTGTCATGAAATTTAAAATCACCTAATTTTTCTCTTTAAATGATACATTTTCTCAGTTTAAACATTTGATATGTCATCTATGTTCTATTCTGAATAAAATATGGAATTTTGAAACTTCCACATCATTGCATTCCGTTTTTATTTACAATTTGTACTTTGTCCCAACTTTTTTGGAATCGGAGTTGTACCTACACGCAAGTTAAATCTTTAATTTTCTGTAAAGCTGCTTTGCGAAAATGTCTGTTGTTAAAAGTGTTATGCAAATAAACTTGACTGGCGTAACTACAAGGTAACAATAACGAAAGAAGGAGGAACAAAGAAATGTAGAATGTGTGGTGAAAGAGATGAGACAATTATGCATATTCTCAGTGAATGCAGCAAGTTGGCCCAGACAGATTATAAAAAGAGACATGACAAAGTGGCCACTATGACTCACTGGGAATTATGCGAGAAGTATGGATTCGATCACAGTAAAAAGTGGTATGATCACAGAGCAGAACCGGTATTGGAGAATGAAGATAGAAAGATACTACAGGATTTCAACATCAGAACTGACAAAGTGATAGAAGCTAGGAGGCCTGATATTGTTGTAGTAGATAAGAGGAACGGTGAATCTATTATTATCGATGTGGCAGTGCCTGGAGACTTTAGAGTGAAGGATAAGGAGAGTGAGAAGATAACTAAATACCAAGATCTGGCAACTGAGATGAATAAGATGTGGCAAACTCAAGCAAAAGTGATCCCAATAGTGATCGGTGCTCTTGGTGCAAAGTACCGTATCTGCTTACTGAAAGGCTAGCTTTGCTGGGAATACACCCAAAGAGAATAAACATCCAACAAGTGGCTCTGTTAGGATCGGCGTACATCCTGAGGAAAGTCCTGGCCATCCCAGTCTAGTGGTACTAGACAGATGGCAGAGACCAACATGTTGTGATATAACCAATAATAATAATAATAATAATAATAATAATAGTCAAGAAATAGGTTTAATAATTATATATTTGTGGTATTGTAATTTTAGAATAGAAAATACTACATCATTTTGACTATATTCAAGATGGTTTTATTTGCTAAGCTGCCGTTTTTTGCCTCTCCATGTCCAGCTCCTTAGACAGTAGACAGACACTTACTCAGGTCCTTCCTCCTCAGATCTTACTTTTGTTCTTTCAGTCCCTCTCCGCACACTCTTCACTCTCTTTTATCCACCCTTCATCATCCTTTTCTCCTCCCTTCTTTGATCCCTGCATCCTTTCTTTTCTTCTCTTCCTTTCATCCTCGACTTCTCATTCCATTCCTTGAAGTCGGTTGTCCTGCCTATTGAGAAGGCAATTACTGTAAATATCCTGTTTTCTCTCTGGTCCTTTTACCCTTCTGCCTGAATGCAACCCCGTATCTAGCAGGAGCAGCCAGAAAGGCACAAGAGCCTACGAGGTATTATGAACCAGTTTCGGTGCACGTCTGTGTTCATATGCTAATGTGAAGCAGGAGGAGGGCTGAGAGAGTCACTGAGGCTGTGTTTCACTGTGTTTGATCAGTCTAGAGCTTAATAAGAGCAGACACACCTCCACCCAGACAAGAAGTGAAGGGCATTTGTGGGGAAAGGTGCTACCCAGGAGGAAGCCATAATAGCTTTTGTTTTCCTTCCTGAGGAGCAGAAACTAATTCTCATGAATGGCATGTCGTGCATTTGCATTTGATGAACATATGGATGGGGTGGAGGAACAACTGAGATATGGAGGGAGGTAGGGAAGTGTCTTGTCAGAGAAAGGTGTCGTGAAATGTGTTCCTCTTTCTTTGCTCTGCAGGAGGGCTGAGAGCCAAGGGAAAGGAAGAAAGCAGGAGAGTGGTAGAAAGAAGGGTGAATGAAGGGAATTCTGATGAATGCATTTGATGCTCCATAGAGATCATCACCATATGCTATTGTAAAATACAATATGTGTGATTATATAAGATCCATGGGGAAAAAAAAAACTCCGTTAGCTTTTTTCCAAAGCAATCATTACTGTTTTTAACAGTACAGTTACATCAGCTACATCAATCCCATCAAATACAGGCGACATCATGCTCCAGCTCATCACCACTAGCAGAGTTCATACTGATTAAAGTTCTGGTAAAGACAAAAGAACGCAACAGAACTGGTTGAAAGTGTGTTTTCAGAACAGGTCAAATAAAATGGACGGAAATTATAGACAAGCTTCCTCCAGATGAGAAGAAAGGATGAAAGTTAACGCCATAAGCAGGGGTGAAAGTAGACCGGTGCAAGGCGGTGCTGCGCACCGTCAAAAGATTTAGGGCCGGTGCGTCGCACCTGTAAGAGAGAGGGTTTATGCTGACTAAAAAAAACAACACATAAAATTAGTAATGTTCGCTGTTTGAGAAGAAAACACATCTACCCACAATATGCCATTTTTGACCAGCTCCGATGAAGAGTAGCGTGTTTAAAAAGTCATAGGATGTGTGATGCGCGTCAGCAGCAGCTTCCTTTTGCAGTGCTGTGCATCGACCGACGCTTTCAAATCCACCCATTCGAGCCGCAAAAATAATAATTAGGAAAATAATGGTACTAAACGCCAGCAAGTATGGTAATCCGTTTTCAAAACTTCTGCAAATGTCTCCCATATTTTGGTCTTTCTGTTGGTGCATTTTTGGAGCTTCAATTCCATCTCCATCTCATGCAGGGCTCGCGCTGCCCGCTCAGCAGTTAGTCAGCCAAGCAGGGGTGAAAGTAAGCCGGTTCTGGCCGGTCCGGCATACCACTAAAAGATTTGGCCGTACCGGAAAGAAAAATATACTGTCTCTGAAAAAAAAAATTTAAAAACTAAAAAAAAAAATTTAGCTTAACCAGATCTTGTGCTATAACGTGGTAATAGCTGGTAATCAAAGTGTTTTAGCAGACAGACATTAGTTGCAAAGTCTCCCAAATAAAAAGGCATATAAAGAAACATGTTAACGTTTCATGATAGACTATTTAAAAATTACTTTGATCAGAATTCGTAAATCGAGTGGAAGTTGGGGCAAAGATTCTAGATTACTGTCTGGTTGGAGCGAGCAGAGTAACTAGGCTACCAATGCATGGCACGCGCACTGAGAACACACACACTTACTGTAGAACACACGCACTTTCTCAAATGTTCAAGCCTCTTTGGAATTTATTTTAAGTGTTTTACCTAAAAACTTTCACTTTTCTGTTCTGTTACACTGTTCTGTGTCCAATGTCCAAAATGAAATGTTAGTTTTCAACTGTTAAACTAAAAAAAATGTGATTAAACTGTGTTGTTGAAATGATGTGTTTGCAATTTATTTATAATCAAAAACTGATACAGGTGGATGAAAGAGTGATAGTGTGATAAAAAAGTACTATGCTAGTACTACTGAGTGATAAGAAGTCCTAGTGAATGCTTGATAAGTAGACAATAATAAATAATTAGGTGTATTTTCCGCTATGACTCAAAATAAAGAAATAAAAGTTACTTTCACCCCTGGCCATAAGCCAGTCAGTACGGTCTTGAACCTCGTGTCTCACTTGCTGTCAGACTACGGTACATGATTATAGAACCAACCAGAATAAGTTTCTCCTGTCATTCAGTAAACATTGAATTCAACAGAGTCACAGGTTTCCCCAACCAGCAGAGCAGATAAAATGCTTCTGATTGGCTTTATTGCAACACAGTAGAGCCAAAAGCTGTAGAAAAAGTACATCAGAAATATGGCAGACAAATAATTAATTTCTATTTTTCCTGTACACTATATAAACTCATGGTGGTGCAGTGGTTAGCACTGTCCCCTCACAGCAAGAAATTTCTGGGTCTGCGGTTGACTGGGGCCTTTTTGTGTGTAGTTTGCATGTTCTCATCGTGCCTGCATAGATTTCCTCCGGGTTCTACGTTATTCCGCCCAAAAACATTCAAATTAGGTCAAGCGGCAACTCTAAACTGGCCATAAGTGTGAATGTGAGTGTGAATGGTTGTTTGTCTGCCAGAGTTATACCCTAGCCAGGGTGTACCCCGCCTCTCACCCAAAGCCAGCTGGGATTGGCTCCAGCTTCCCCCATGACCCTGATGGATAAGCAGGATAGATAATGGATGGATGGATGGATGGAACTCATAGGAATGGGCAATGCTAAAAATTGCACTGCAGCCAGCCAGCAGGGGCGCTAGACCCCTCGGTGGCTTCACTTTTTAGAGACATTATGCTGTCCATGATCTTTTACAACCATTGGTTTGCACCAACAACTTTACATTTACTTGTTAGCCCAGTGTCTCTGATTTAATAGGAAAAAAATACAGCACTCCAAAGACAGTGCTGGTCTCATCGCACCATGGGAATTGCTACATGAATAGGTTTTAATGACTAATACAGAGGTATTTTACAAAAATTTCTGACGATCCAACTCCATAAAATTACATGTATAGAAAAGCACTTATCATGACTGAACAATGACAAGACTTCCCTTTTAATCCTTGATCAATTCAAGAATGCAGAAATTAGTTCATGGCTATACTTAGACAATTAATTTAAAATGGTTATGTTTTAGGGCGGCACGGTGGTGTAGTGGTTAGCGCTGTCACCTCACAGCAAGAAGGTTCTGGGTTCGAGCCCAGCAGCCGGCGAGGGCCTTTCTGTGCGGAGTTTGCATGTTCTCCCAGTGTCCGCGCGGGTTTCCTCTGGGTGTTCCGGTTTCCCCCACAGTCCAAAGACATGCAGGTTAGGTTAACTGGTGACTCTAAATTGACCGTAGGTGTGAATGTGAGTGTGAATGGTTGTCTGTGTCTATGTGTCAGCCCTGTGATGACCTGGCAACTTGTCCAGGGTGTACCCCGCCTCTAACCCACAGTCAGCTGGATAGGCTCCAGCTTGCCTGCGACCCTGTAGAACAGGATAAGCGGCTACAGATAATGGATGGATGTTTTAGGGCGGCATGGTGGTGTAGTGGTTAGCACTGTCGCCTCACAGCAAGAAGGTTCTGGGTTCGAGCTCAGCGGCTAACAGGGGCCTTTCTGTGCGGAGTTTGCATGTTCTCCCCGTGTCCGCGTGGGTTTCCTCCGGGTGCTCCGGTTTCCCCCACAGTCCAAAGACATGCAGGTTAGGTTAACTGGTGACTCTAAATTGACCGTAGGTGTGAATGTGAGTGTGAATGGTTGTCTGTGTCTATGTGTCAGCCCTGTGATGATCTGGCGACTTGTCCAGGGTGTACCCTGCCTTTCGCCCGTAGTCAGCTGGGATAGGCTCCAGCTTGCCAACGACCCTGAACAGGATAAGCGGTTACAGATAATGGATGGATGATTATGTTTTCCTTTTTTGCACTAGCGCTTCACTTTTGACTAGTGCCATGGACTCTGAACAGATGAGATGTCTGTTCTGAAGAGAATATAGACACATTTCTCTGCCCAGTTGTCCTTAAAAATTCTGCTGTCATTGTCAGCTTTTTTAAAAAGCCATGTTGTCTCATATCATCTCATTATCTCTAGCCGCTTTATCCTGTTCTACAGGGTCGCAGGCAAGCTGGAGCCTATCCCAGCTGACTACAGGCGAAAGGCGGGGTACACCCTGGACAAGTCGCCAGGTCATCACAGGGCTGACACATAGACACAGACAACCATTCACACTCACATTCACACCTACGCTCAATTTAGAGTCACCAGTTAACCTAACCTGCATGTCTTTGGACTGTGGGGGAAACCGGAGCACCCGGAGGAAACCCACGCGGATACGGGGAGAACATGCAAACTCCGCACAGAAAGGCCCTCGCTGGCCCCGGGGCTCGAACCCGGACCTTCTTGCTGTGAGGCGACAGCGCTAAGCACTACACCACCGTGCCGCCCAAAGCCATGTTGTCACTTCAGTAATTAGACAAGAGAGAGTAAATCTCTGGAAGTCTGTGAAAACCCTTTCCTTTCTCCTGCCTTCAAATAAATATATGTGGTTGGTCGCAACGGAGGATCTGCTGCAGAAACTTGGATAGCTCATGTTAAAAAAATAGTTGCTGAATTACAGCCATTTTTTTTCCCCATACATCGATCGGTTCTGCTGCAGTAATTTTTGCGTGCAAGGCTTGATCCACTGAAATACTGGCTCCACCTCTGGGCTGTGCTCTGCCCCTGGTCTAATATCTCTTATCAGACACTAATAAAGCTGCAACCTGCTATAAGACCTGTATTTATTTTATCTTGATCGGTACAAACAGGGAGGGGTGTGTGTGTGTGTGTGTGTGTGTGTGTGTCTCACCAGGCACTGGCACTGCTGGCAGTTTTCTGTCCAGGTGTCTCCACTGCTGTAGGTGACCAAACCGTTTTGGTGCAGACACTGAGAGCTGAGGCGTGGGTCACACTCCGGACAGCAGAACAGATCCACAGTGGGATTCTCACAATCACACACCATACGTCTGCACATCACCTGCCCCATCTGAGGAAAAACAGACAGTAATCATCTATCCATATCTTCTCACTAAACTAGCATGCACATGCATGCCTTTGTCAGTGGTTTAGTACAAGCCGAGTTATCCAGCTCAACGGAGTAGTAACATCATGAAGCCTTTGCTTTGCTTCTCATCCTGTCCAGTATATATCAGATAACCTTGATCATGCAACGACCTGTTGATCTCAGAAATGAGAAACTTTCCGCTTCGCAAATACAATTATGTTTGTGCTTCTGTTCAGCCAACCACAGAAGACCTCATTTTGACTGACAGTTTCCCCATTTTCAAATCAATTAAAGGGAGTCATCTAATTAAAAATGATTTTCTCGCTCTGTCCTTCACCGTGAAGTGACTAATAGGAAGGCTGATTATTTAATATCCAGAAACTCATCTTCTTCTGTGCTACCATCAGACACAATAAAAACATTTCAATTAAGTAGGTAATTACTGAACGTGACCAGAGAAACGAATGGAGGTCAGTCGGTTTAATGTAGATACTATTCTTAAAAGCCTTCAAGGTGTCGGTCAAATTAGCAACAATTAACTGCCATCATTACCTAGTGATTAAGAGAGAAGAAACAGGGTGGATTTGACAGTTATAAAATGCTACACTATTAAACCGAAATACATTTATTCCCGTTATGCAGTACACACCCGAGACTCCAACTGTTAGGGTTTGATAACATTGATTACAGCAAGTGAGAGTCAACAAACACTGACCCTGTGTCCGAAATCACTCCCTACTCACTATATAGTGGCCTATGTAGTGAGTTCGCCATTTTGTAGTGCTGTCCGAATGTACAGTGAGAATTACTACACCCTATATAGTGGACTCAAAGTATTCCACAATGCATCATGAAAAGCAGTGTACAACCGCTGGTCACTAACCAAGCAATATATACCATCACGCATTGCGGTCGCGCATTTTCACACAGCTGTAAAAGCTGTTTCATAAGGACCGTTAAGTATTTTAGACTGAGTATAGCAGTAGTTTGTTTTTCCTTATGACAATGGGCACGAGACAAATTTATAAGTTGTGGTGCAAAAATGGCAATAATCTTGTAGTGTGATTGGGGTGAATGGACGAAGGAAGAAACACGTTATGAACGGACGTTCAAGTACAATTAAAAATAGTAAGACAATAGAAAATAATCTAAAATAGAATAAGACAGATAAAATACAAGAATAAAAATTAGAGTGCTGAGCGAGGAATTAATCAGAAGCCTCAAATTTGGTTTAATAAAATGCAGTAGCAAAGAAGAAAGTATTCAGCTTTGATTTTAAAGAACTGAAAGATGCAGCAGACACAAAGCACTTTGTATTTATTAATGTGGGAAATACGCTCAGTATAATATGGATTTATCACAAAAACACGTGCATGTATTTATTATTTTGAAAACCCACCAGCTGACTGATCTGGCACATTTTAATTGTGCGACAGTAATGACGTCAACAACGGCACGATGGAGTAGTGCCTGAAAGTGTTTTTTCATTTTACCAATCAGCTCACTATATAGTACTCTATATAGAATTCCCGACACAGTGAGTAGGGAGTAGTGAATGAGTGAGCGATTTTGGACACAGCATGTGTCATTTGAATTCCTTTGGCTTTGCTGGTTTTCTTTTGTTCTGTTTAGAAATTTTCAAATATTTTTTCACATCATGACTGATGACGTGATTTTAGAACACTTTAAAAATGTATTACCAAAACTGATTATTACACATTTTAAAATAATTTTATACCATAGCGCTGTTGGATGCTTGATTTCGATTGGTCAGAAGGTGTTGAATAATTGTCTATGAAAACACGAATGATGGAAGTTCTGGCTGTATGGCCAATCACAGTTTTATATGGTGGTGTCGTGGTTAGCACTGTCGCCTCACAGCAAGAAGGTTCTGGGTTTGAACCCAGTGGCCGATGGGGGTTTTTCTGTGTGGAGTTTGCATGTTCTCCCTGTGTCTGTGTGGGTTTCCTCCGAATGCTCCGGTTTCCCCCACAGTCCAAAGACATGCAGTGAGGTTAACATGGGGTGGCCTCAGGCTGAAGTGCCCTTGAGCGAGGCCCCTAACCCCCAACTGCTCCCTAGGTGCTGTAGCAGAGCTGCCCACTGCTCTGGGTATGTGTGTGTGCTCGTTGCTCACGTGTGTGCGCACATGTGTGTGTTCACTGCTTCAGATGGGTTAAATGCAGAGGAGGAATTTCATTGTGTGCTTAAGTGTGTGCTTGAGTGTACGTGTGACAATAAAGGCTTCTTGGCTTCTTTTTAACATATGAATGCGCTCGTTCTAATACAATATTGTTTCTACAGTAATAGTATGGCAGACACTCCACATAAACAGATTTTAAAAACATACATAATCATTGATATGGTGAACATTTCTGTGAAGAGACATTTATTTCACATTTTTGGAAGGAGTCTCCTCCAGTGTCAGCACTTTGTAACAGTCAGAGGTCAAGCGGTCACTTTAAATTTTTCACCATAGGAAAGTCTTCAGAGGACAGAGGGCTTTGCAGTTTCTCAGTCATGTGACCAGCTGCGTTTTTGCCTCATTAATGGTAAGCGAGAGAAGAAAGAGTCTGGTGAGGGAACGACTGTTTATAGCTGCTATAACATAAGTGATAACAGGAAGTAACTTGTTTGACAGATGTTCCTCAACATTCAATGTAATTACAAATGAATAAAAATGACCTGGTCTGGAATTAATACAAAAATGTGTTACTGTGGTATAAGAGAAACAAAACACTTCACTATGTACTGTTATTTGGAAATTAATTAATTTCGAGTTGGTCACATCACACACACACACATATCATGGTATTATTTTATGATAACGGTGTGTCATGCATCATGGTGTGTCCTATACATAGTTCTTTACTCACCTGGCATGAGCAGACAGAGCACCTGTCGTTGTCCAGGACCCAGATCTGCCCACTGTGTTTCACTTTGCTGTCATAGATGCAGTCACCAGTGCAGTTGTGTCCATGGGGACACCTGCAGTCATATCCACCATCCAGATTAAAACAGACAGTGTCATTGGCACAGGTATTCCTCCCTTCTTTACACTCATCTATATCTACACAGAGAGAGAGAGAGAAGGGGGACTGGTTCATTATGGGCTTGCTTTCTCACAGAAACTTTTCAATGTTTCACTTCCCAGTAAACAGCAGAGGTGGACAGTAATGAAGAATGAAGTACATTTACTTGAGTACTGTACTTAAGTACACTTTTTGAGTATCTGTACTTTACTTGAGTATTTTTTTTGGAAACTTATGACTTTAACTTCACTACATTTGAAAGACAAATATCGTACTTTTCACTCCATTACATTTCTATCAAGGTCCTCGTTACTATGAAGCAGCTTTGAAAGTGGATGTTTTTTCCTTTCTTTTCTAAAATGTGATTGGTTTTTTCACAGGTGACACTGAGAGCCCATCAGTAATCATTAGGGTCACGTCACGTCCATAGACTGTATAAAATCAAGTTCAGTGATTTCCCAGTAGCATTATTTAACACGATCATTTGATGGCAGAATGAAAGGAGGCGGTTCTTCTGGGCACGGGCGCAGATAGAGGGGGGGACGGGGGGGATTCGTCCCACCCAGATTTAAATTCACCTCGTTCGGTCCCCCCCACTTATAGGGAGGAAAAAACATCTATGCTGTCTTTCTTTGCATAAGGCAAACCTCACGGAAAAATCAAAAGACTAATTACCATTCGGTTTATTGAGGTGCACAGCAGTACAGACATAGTTGCAACTGCGCAGACTGCACAGGTTGCGAGCTCGAGCTTGGTTGCTATGGTTACCCACAACAAGTTTGACAGGCATATCGGGGACAGCGCCTCCTAGTTCAGGACCCCAACACGGCATGATGAAGGGTGCCAAAAGGCAGAAAACGATTGCATCGTTTAAAAAAAAAAAACGACTGTAAGTAAACTGTGCCTTACTTTATCATATCACCTTGCAATTTTTTGATAGTCTGTTCAAAGTAATGTCGTAGTGAAAGTAAAATCGTACAGAGTAGAGATGCCTTTCTGGTAGCCTCCTTCTTTCGGTGGTAGCCTGTAGATACAGTGCTCAGAAGGCAGTTTTAATGTTTAATCTGGCGTTCCCTGCCATAATTTCAGCGAGCATATTGTTTCATAAGGAAACTTTGCGAAGAGTTGTTGACTGACTGCCGCTCACGCAACACACAGGCATAGTTAGAAAGTCAGGATGCACTGGTTTACACTTTACACACACACACACACACACGTAGCCCAGCCTCTTGCTATGTTTAACAGTTGGAACTTAGCGGTTTTAAAACTAGTTTTGCAGTTTTGCAATTTCTGTGCGTGATGATAATGTGTAAACTTCGGATTTCCATAGGCTATGTTAAAATGTTATCATTGTCCTGGCCTGCACGTAGTTCCTGGTGATGGCAGTGAGGGAGGTGAAATAACATGTATACACACTACCGTTCAAAAGTTTGGGGTCACCCAGACAATTTTGTGTTTTCCATGAAAAGTCACACTTTTATTTCCCACCATAAGTTGTAAAATGAATAGAAAATATAGTCAAGACATTTTTCTGGCCATTTTGAGCATTTAATCGACCCCACAAATGTGATGCTCCAGAAACTCAATCTGCTCAAAGGAAGGTCAGTTTTATAGCTTCTCTAAAGAGCTCAACTGTTTTCAGCTGTGCTAACATGATTGTACAAGGGTTTTCTAATCATCCATTAGCCTTCTGAGGCAATGAGCAAACACATTGTACCATTAGAACACTGGAGTGAGAGTTGCTGGAAATGGGCCTCTATACACCTATGGAGATATTGCACCAAAAACCAGACATTTGCAGCTAGAATAGTCATTTACCACATTAGCAATGTATAGAGTGGATTTCTGATTAGTTTAAAGTGATCTTCATTGAAAAGAACAGTGCTTTTCTTTCAAAAATAAGGACATTTCAAAGTGACCCCAAACTTTTGAATGGTAGTATGTGTATATATATATATATATATTATTATAAACTTTATTACAGGCTCTAGGCCCAATAACAAGACATACACATACATAAAATAAAAATATTAAAAAACAAACAAACATATTATCAGTCATGACAGTCTTAACAGGCATCCATACCAATGTTTCCACAAATATGACTGATATCTGACAGAGCTGCATGTGGGGCTTGTGAGAGTCATTATAATACAATTTTGAGACTTATCCAGCCGAAACATGAACTTAAACATTAGGTTCCTCAAGAGAGCCTGTAAAGAGCTTAGGCCTGAATCACAAAACAGTTTACTAGCACTGCAACTCCTGGGCTTTTTCAGCAATATCCTCAGACAGTCATTATATGCTACCTGGAGTTTACGAAGAGTCTCTTTTTTTGTAACTAGCCCATAATGGGGCTGCATACATAGGGGTACAATAGGCATGAAACAAGCTTATTTTCACATCATCAGAACAGTAGTGAAATTTTCTTACTAACATGTTTGCTTGAACATACAACATTCGTCTCTGCCTATACATATCATCATCATCATCATCATCCTCCAACTTGTCAGTGATGATGTGCCCAAGATATTTTATACAGCTTGATACACATAATTGTCCTGAAAGGTAAAACGTTGGAAAGGACACTTTATGATCCTCCTTGGTCCTACATATCAGTACAACACTCTTTTTTGCATTATACTGTACATCAAACTTAACACCATACTCAGAGCATATATTCAGGAGCTGCTGGAACCCAACAGTGCTGGGTGACATAATAGCCAGATCATCTGCATACGTCACACTGTAAAAAAAAAAATTTGTTGTTTTAACTTAAAAAAGTTAGTGCAAGGGCTGCCTTAAAATTTTGAGTTCACTGGAATTCACATAGTAAGTTAAATTGTTGTGAACTTACTATATTAATTTCAGTGAACTCAAAATTTTAAGGCAGCCCTTAAGGCAACCCTTGCACTAACTTTTTTAAGTTAAAACAACAAATCATTTTTTACAGTGCAGATGGTTTAAGACAGTATTCCCTATCAGGCATCCTGTCTTACACATACCCAGTTGTTTGGACAAACTGTCCATGTAAAGGTTGAACAGAGCAGGGGATAGAAGTCCCCCTTGTCTCACTCCATTACCGACACTGAAGGGAGAGGATAGACTATTTCCCCATTTCACCTGCATATGTTGTCTAGCGTACCAATAAACCAGAATACGTATGATGCATCCAGGTACACCTCTAAGCATAAGTTTAGTGAAGAGCTTATGGTGATTCACTCTGTCGAATGCCTTAGAAGCATCAATAAACCCCAGAAATACTGTTGAGCCATTTTTCCTATAGGATTCAACAGTTTCTTTCAAGGCATATATACAGAGATCTGTACTGTGCATAGGCTTAAAACCAAATTGATTTTCTGTGGTATAGATAAACTCACACAGTCTGTCTAGCAGCATCTTCTCTAAAACCTTGGAAAAAATGCTGGCTAAGGCAATGGGGCTGTAGTTGTCCAAACTACCTATTTTACCTGCCTTATCCTTTATAACTGGCACTAATGTAACTGTGAGCATAGTGTCAGGTAGCACCCCATGTGTCATCAGTATATATATATATATATATATATACACACAAAATGGAATCATTTGCTGACAGCTCAGTCCCCCCCAGTTCAAAAATCCTATCTGCGCCCCTGCTTCTGGGGAATGTACACACTCATGGCCATACCTAGAACCCATATTTCAGTTTTCTGAAAGGATTAAAGATTCATTTCATTTTAAATATTTGCTTTGTTTGCCAAAAACAAACCACATCACAGCCTCCAAAAACTTGCCATCCAACCTGCGGAAGCATATTGAGGTATATAAAAGTTTTATTCCAAGAGAAGTTGTCTGTGCTTTTAGAGCTAGCAATAACATTGCAATAGCTATGCAGTCTGGTTAGTCAAATGACTTTCTATGGATTTGCCTGCCAAGTTGCCATCGCCTTGTCCACGGCTAACGTTAACACATAGCTAGTTAACTTGGACACTGTTAGTTAGCATGTAAAAACGGAGTTACGCTAACATGAATAACGTTAATTTATCTGAAGTCCTTTCAGAAATATGTTTTAGCATAATCTTGCCAAATAAACAGAATGTAGAAATCTTTCTTTTCGAGTAACATTAGCTACCCAATATGATTTTGAGTTTGAAAAGAGTTTGCTAGCATGTCAGGTGGGGTTTCACTGACTAGCTAGCTTAACGTTAAACCACCATGATGGCACAGCATGCGTTCATTTTGTGAATTCACATTTCTGTCTTTAGTAATGGCATTAGGTATTATAAGCGTTGTGGCAATAATACAACAACGCTTTGACAGAAAATGTATTTTTAATACTTAAGTATTTTTAAAAGCAAGTAACTTAAGTAAAAAATTTGACTGGACAACTTTCACTTGTATCAGAGGAACATTTGACCAGTGGGATCTGTACTTTGACTTAAGTAATGAAGTTGGGGACTTTGTCCACTTCTGATAAACAGGACAGCTGACATGGTGTAAATTAGACAGCTGTTTATTGCAGCTTTCTAAAAAGTTTTGTATCATCTCAAAAACACTAAATCTTCTGACATTCATTATTATAAGCTTATTGTTAATAAGCTTATAAGCATATTAAGTGTTTTAGGCAAAATGTAGATGTGTTTACAGCTTTAGATTACCTTCACATGACTCCCCGTTGGCAGTAAACATGCCGTTGTCATGGTATCCATCACGGCACTCGCAGTGGTACCATCCAGGTAAGTTCACGCAGGTAGCACGGCTTTCACACTGGACAAACCCCTCAGTGCACTCATCGATATCTGCAGAAAGAGCGAGCAGGAGTTTTACAACATTACTGAGTAACAATTGCTGGCTCAACGTTTTTTTTTTTTGCTTGTGTGTTTATTTATGAAGATTGTTCTTATTCAACTTTTATCAAAAATTATTCCAACGTAAGGATATAAATCCTGAACTAACGAGTCCAGAAAACAATAAGGAGGATATAAAAAAAACAACATAAAAACAAACTAAACAAACTCTGTTCATTAGGACCTTAGAAAAGAAGCAAGCAAGAAAATAAGGGGTACTCTGTCTTATCTACAGAGGGTTGGTGTGGCTGCAGATTTTTATTTCAGCCAATTAGGAGACACCTAATAGTCATTTGAAGACCAAGAAAAGAACAAACCTGCAGCCATGCAAGCCTTTATACAGTACTCCACAAACTGAAATGCAATATATGGAAATGAAGATACAGAAATAGCACAAAAGGAAAGTCAGCAATGTTCTCGTTTTGCTCTTTGAACAAATTATTAGTTGCCATATTCAACTCTTCAAAAACATCAGCTCTATTAGCTCGATTATATTGTACTTGCTACCATGGAGCACATTGACTAGGTATGGCTTCTCGTTTCCAAAATTCTTTTCGTTGAGAAGCCACTGAGAGATGGCTTTTTTGTGATGTGAACTTAAACTTCGTAAAATAATTAAATCACATGTACACTCAAGCACAGTGAAACTCCTCCTCTGCGTTTAACCCATCTGAAGCATGCACACATGAGCAATGAGCACACACACATACATACCCAGAGCAGTGGGCACCTATGCTACAGCACCCAGGGAGCAGTTGGGGGTTAGGTGCCTTGCTCAAGGACACTTCAGCCATGAGACAGAGGAGCTGTTCATTCACCTCACATTTTTCCTACCCAGGGTTTCCCATACATAGACCATTGTGCCACACAATGGATTCCTATCGCCACACAATCAGACTCGTGATTTTGGGAAAAAAAAAATTCTGTTGCGTATCGTTCCATTCATTCATAGTGCTCTTTCTTCTCATTCACGCGCGCATGCACACACCCACACAGAGATAGAGAGACGGAGAGGCATGTACACAGGCCTGCCGGTGCGCATATACCCCTACTGCAAGTAGGCCTGTTAGGCTAATTAAAAATAACGCAGCCTTCCTGATTCGCCTTCCGACCCCTTATTTTAAAAGGTAGCCTCGTGATGAGCTTTATCATAGCCTTCTTGGCTTACAGGAAACGGACATCCCTGAGTCAGGCTATAAACCAATTTTGATGCAGACAGTAGCAGCTTGATGTGAGGAACCGGCCTTATTGCATTATCCCGTTTATCCCGCTTCAGCAATGACTTCCCTTACGATAGGGTACTTGAGTTTTTTTTCAGGAATTAAATGTTCTGATAGGGCATGCAGGCTTTGCACCAATTAGGGTAATGCTTTTTCATTATTGTTAGTTGCCTTGGTGTTACCTTAAGTGGTTTCTTGCATCTAATTATGATATTTTATTTTATTATTATTTTGTTACATTATACTATTTATTTCATTTTAGTATTGGTTGAGGTAAGTGTTGAGTTCAATATTTAAAATAAAAACCTCCAGCTTGTTTTTTGCAATTTATTCCTTGAATGTCAACTAAAGAATGATTGAAAGAGCCACCAAAAAGGCAAAAAACTAAGGTCAAAACCAGAGATGCACCGATTGACCGGCTGCCGATCGGAATCGGCCGATTTTCACGTGATCGGCCGTGACCGGCGACCCGCCGGGAAGAATTAAAATATGCCGATTTTCTGCCGATCAAAACTTGTGTATCACATAGAGATGAAAGTGGGAATACTCGTAATTCGCAACTAAAAAGGCTGCAGCTAGACTGGCAGCTTGAACATGCTTTCTAGTGCGATTGTGTTGCGCTTGCGCAGAATGGTGTCAGTCCTGCATGCCTAATGAGCTCCGGCGCGCGCGCCATTAACAAAAAAAAAAAAATTCACTATATTTGGATATCCAAATATAGTGAATTTTTTTTGTGTGCCAGATATTGGATGTGAAAAGAAGAAAACGTTTGTGGTTGTGTGAATTTCCCATTACAAGAATTAACACGTTAGCCTGTTACCAAACATCTAGTTAGATTTGTACAAAGAGAGACAGAAAAAAATGTCTTTTTGTTTGTTTTACAGCCTTGGTTGCACTTGATTCCACTGGAAATTACTCTACAAATACACATTTGACAAAGATGATAGAATGGCTATGGTATAAGTATGACTGGAAATTCATCTCATCTCATCTCATCTCATCTCATCTCATCTCATCATCTCTAGCCGCTTTATCCTGTTCTACAGGGTCGCAGGCAAGCTGGAGCCTATCCCAGCTGACTACGGGCGAAAGGCGGGGTACACCCTGGACAAGTCGCTAGGTCATCACAGGGCTGACACATATGGTAGAGCCCTGCACTCCCGCGGGACCCGCTGCAAAGCAGTGCGGCGCGGGACAAATTTTGAAAGCTCATTGCGGGCGCTGGCGGGACCAGAAGTGCACATATGCGCGCGCAGGCAGGAGCGGGAGTGCACATATGTGGCGCGGGCAGGAGCGGTGATAAGTTGCAGTCCCGCTAACTAAAAACGTGTTTGAAATAAAATTTATAAATTATTAATTTATGTCTATCATATATAATTTGTGCTGGATATTTTATTTGGCATTAATAAAAACATTTTAAGATACCTAAATTTGCAGAGAGAGTCAGATTGCCAGATTGAGTGAGGAATGGCATCTTAAATTTGCCATTAATCACCCTAACGGGAAATCCTTTGATCACTCTAATGACTCGCAGTTCACACCCAGCTAGCAAGAGAACCATGAGTGAAGTGATTTACTGCTTGCGTTAGTCTACAACTCTAATCAGAGAGACAGGTTACACAGTGACGGTAGGCTTGACTCAATGCTATCCCAGAAATCCTTCCTGTAATATGCAAATTTGGCTGTCCAATCAGAGGCGGCCAAATTTGCATATTACAGGAAGGATTTCTGGGATAGCACTGAGTCAAGCCTACCGTCACTGTGTAACCTGTCTCTCTGATTAGAGTTGTAGACTAACTCAAGCAGTAAATCAATTCACTTCTCTTACTAGCTCTGCTTTGCAATAAAAAAAAAGCCACCATTGGTACAAAGCAAGCCCATTTACTTTTTTATACTGATCAGAGAATTACAATGGTTTCTCATGTGATAAAAATGTGCGATTCGCAATTAAATATTTTAATTGCTTGACAGCACTAATTATTATTATTATTATTATTAGAGACATTACATGCTGAATTCAAAAACAAGGTAAATAATAACAAATGTGAACGTGAGCTGTAGATATTTATGCTCAAATCCACTCAAAGTAGGGGGCGGGGCACCATCACGCTGTGTCAAGACAAGAACTTTCCTGAGAAATAATGCGAACGTCTGCATCAGGCGGGATTTGCGGGCGGGAGCGGGACAAAATATGGCAGGCGCGGGCGGGAGCGGGACTGAAAATCATAATTTTTTTGTGGGCGGGAGTGGGACTGAAAATCATAATTCTTTGCGGGCGCGGGCGGGAGCGGGACTGCACAATGAGGGCGCGGGCGGGAGCGGGACTGAAAAATCCAACCTGCGCAGACCTCTAACATATGGCCCTTTTCCACTACCCTTTTTCAGCTCGCTTCAGCTCACTTCAGCCTGACACGGCTCGCGTTTCGACTACCTCAGAGCAGCACGACTCAGCTCGCTTCAGCCCTACTCAGCACCCAAAACTCGCACAGTTTTGGAGTAGGGCTGAAGTGAGCCAAACCAAGCCGAGTGGGGCTAGGGGCGTGAGGAGACACTCCCCTGTGCACTGATTGGTGAGGAGGAGTGTCCTCACATGCCCACACACGCCCCGCGAGCACACTGGGATCTGTAAACACCGTAAACCCGGAAGAAGGAGAATTACGAATTACGAGAATTTCTGAGGCGGCACGGTGGTGTAGTGGTTAGCGCTGTCGCCTCACAGCAAGAAGGTCCTGGGTTCGAGCCCCGGGGCCGGCGAGGGCCTTTCTGTGTGGAGTTTGCATGTTCTCCCCATGTCCGCGTGGGTTTCCTCCGGGTGCTCCGGTTTCCCCCACAGTCCAAAGACATGCAGGTTAGGTTAACTGGTGACTCTAAATTGACCGTAGGTGTGAATGTGAGTGTGAATGGTTGTCTGTGTCTATGTGTCAGCCCTGTGATGACCTGGCGACTTGTCCAGGGTGTACCCCGCCTTTCGCCCATAGTCAGCTGGGATAGGCTCCAGCTTGCCTGCGACCCTGTAGAAGGATTAAGCGGCTAGAGATAATGAGATGAGATGAGAATTTCTGAAGCCTTATGCGCCTCGCCTCATCTATACGCTCTTGCCAGTATCTGTTGGCGTTGTCGGTGACAACAAGCCACAGCACCAAGACCAGCAACACTAACGACTCCATGTCCTCCACGTTTATTGTTTACTATCCGGGTCGTGAGACAACCGCTTAAAAGATCACTGATGTCACTGTTTGCGCCGCCTAACGACATCACGTGACGCCCACCCACTTTCAGTAACTCCACCCAATGTGTCCACCCACTTCCAGCCAGCATGGTTCAGCGCGGTTGTAGTCGAAATGCAACGCCAACAGCCCCGCTCAGCTCGACTCAGCACCGCACGGCTCAGCCCAACTCAGCCGCGTTGGTAGTGGAAAAGCGGCATTAGACACAGACAACCATTCACACTCACATTCACACCTACGGTCAATTTAGAGTCACCAGTTAATCTAACCTGCATGTCTTTGGACTGTGGGGGAAACCGGAGCACCCGGAGGAAACCCACGCGGACACGGGGAGAACATGCAAACTCCACACGGAAAGGCCCTCGCCGGCCACGGGGCTCGAACCCGGACCTTCTTGCTGTGAGGCGACAGCACTAACCACTACACCACTGTGCCGCCCCTTGACTGGAAATTATTTTTGTATTTTGATGCTGAATGAAGAAATGGGTTGTTCTATAAGGCATAAGTTTTCAGATCTAAATAAGCTTATGAAAGTGTGTTCCATAGCAGTAGGCAAATAATATATGAGGGGGAAGTTGTTTTTGTGCCAGATATTGGATGGGAAAAGAAAAAATGTTTGTGTGAATTTCCTATTTCAGGAATTAATATGTTAATACCAAACATGAAGAAAGATTTTACAAAGAACAATGTCTTTTTGTTTGTTTTCAACCTTTGAGGTGTTGAAAATTTATTACTGAAAATCTGGCAGAATGTTTTATTAAAGAAAAGATAAAAAGAAAATAGTCTCTGTGTGTGCTGTGAAGTGGTTTGAAAAAATGAAATCAGAATCAGCAGAGCATTTTTTAACATAATTACTGGGAGACCAAATGGTCTCCCAGTGGCCAGATTTGGTCTCCTAGTCAATGCCAAACCAGCTTCACTGGGAGACCAAATTTTAAACCAAGTTATGTCTTATCATTTGGTTCAATGAGTTGCAATTAATTAACCAAGTACCATGTAAGTATACATTTAACAAGGAAAACTTGGCACTGCATTAACTGTGTTGATATTATGCTGGCTGAAACGAGGATTCGTAATGCGGCAATTTACATCACAGAATATGCCGCAGCGGTGCAGCCGCATGGACTCTGGGGCCTGTGATTGTATTGCCCAGACCAGTTGGTCTCCTAGTGGAAAATCCTTAAAAAATGCTCTGGGAATCGGCCAAAATCGGTATCGGCAGGTCACACTCTATGGAAAATCGGAAATCGGCCCAAAAAATTGCAATCGGTGCAAAATTACTCACCTAAAGTTTAGTTTTTACTAAAAACTAAACTTTAACTTCAATTTTGGTGAGTAATTTTCATAAATTTAAAAGACAGGTTTTCCACCAACATCAAGCCCAGCAAACTAATGGCCTGCCCTGTAATGTAAAGTTGGGTCGAGGAATGAAACCAGGCAGGGTTCTGGTAAAAATTGTTTTAGCTGTCTTCTCTTAAAGAACTTAAAAGAATTTAGATTGAACTGAATAATCTCAAATGCTTCTTGTAGCTTTAAAATAGTCCCAGCAGGTGACTCTGAAGAGAAATACTGTGTTTGAACACCGCCCGCTGTAAACACTTTGCATACACCCCAATGATCGACGCCACCGACCGCCACGACACCGCACGCGATTCCCTCATAGGCACAGTGGAGCACCACAAATTGCTACCTGGTCTGTGGGAAACACTGCTACCGATCCCAGAAATTGAACCAGCAACCTTTTGAGCCCAAAGCTGTTTCTCTAACCTTCAGGCCATGGCTGAGACAGTTCCTGTTGCGAACGGAGTGCAACACGGTCATGTATGAGCAGAAGGAGTGAGCAGTAACGTTCTTGAGTTTGACAAGGAATTTGATGTTTGCTTTCTGTGCAAGTGTGAAGTCCATAGTAAAATGTGCATGTGTATGTTGCTGCAAAAAAGCATGTAACACAGGTCCTGATGTTGACAGTGCAGTATCACACGACACAGACTCATAAAAGTTACTGTTCCCTCCTGCTGCACACACATGACCGTGCCACACACAGTACTTTTGCAACAGAAACAGTCTTTTTGATTGCATCTCACAATTTGGCTTTTGAATACTGAAGTCTATGCACTGTTTTAATTAAAGCGTATTCATTTTTGTCTTGTGATAACTGAACACTTGTTCATACAACCACTCAAGCTATATTAAGATTAACGTCTGAATAACATATCAGATAAAAACAGAAAGCACACTTTTGGTATAAAGGCTAATGGACAGAATCATCTCTATGGATGGATGGAAGGCATGTGCCGCTGGTGTTCATTACATTAAATTTTAATCTTTTTCTCTCCAATGGCTGCCTTTTAAAGCGCCATTTACTGCTGCCCTTAAGAAGGTTATTGACTATATTCTGTGCTTGTCAGTACAACGGCATTATGCAAGCTCGGTCCCCCTACAGCATGATAACTGCATACAGGAAGACTGGTATCACTGATAGACAATCTGAATTACACAGCAAGTGGCCTTATGAAGACAAATCTGACTTAATGTCATACTTCATACCACAGTGCTGCTGAACTTCTGATTCTAATTGGGCAGAAGGAGTCTCCAGTGTCTGCGCTTTGTAACCGAGATGGCAAGGTGCATTTTTTTATTATTATTATTATTATTATTGTTATTAACTTCAAAAGAGAGAGTGGTGAGAGAATGACACCTTTATGCGACTATAATGTAAGTGAAAGCAGGATTTGACATGTTTTGCAGACGTTCCACAACTTTACATAACTATAAACAGATAAAAGGCGTCATTTTAAAAATAAATTTGGGTGGTACGGTGGTGTAATGGTTAGCACGGTTACCTCAGAGCAAGAAGGTTCCGGGTTCAAACTTCATGGCCAAGGGGGGGCCTTTCTGAGTAGAGTTTGTATGTTCTCCCTATGTCTATATGGGTTTCATCTGGGTGCTCTAGTTCCCCCCACAGTTCAAAGACATGCAGATTAGGTAAAAATACCCAGCCACTGGGGTTATACAAGATAGTGCATACTTAGGCTACGTTTACACTAGACCGTATCTGTCTCGTTTTCTTCGCGGACGCACTGTCCGTTTACATTAACCCCCCTGAAAAAGCGGGGAAACGGGAATCCGCCAGCGTCCACGTATTCAATCTAGATCGTATCAGCTCCGGTGCTGTGTAAACATTGAGAATACGCGAATACGCTGTGCTGAGCTCTAGCTGGCGTCTCATTGGACAACGTCACTGTGACATCCACCTTCCTGATTCGCTGGCGTTGGTCATGTGACGCGACTGCTGAAAAACGGCGCGGACTTCCGCCTTGTATCACCTTTCATTAAAGAGTATAAAAGTATGAAAATACTGCAAATACTGATGCAAATACTGCCCATTGTGTATTTATGATTGTCTTTAGGCTTGCCATCCTTCCACTTGCAAGTAATAAGTGATATGCGCTGGGATCTCACACACAGCGGCTCAGTCCCGAATCGTGGCTTGTTCACTTCACTCGCGCGCTCTGTGAGCTGTGCAGGGCCGGAGTGCGCACCCTCCAGAGGGCACTCGCTGTTCAGGGCGGAGTGATTTGGAGCGCAGGATGCCTGCGGAGCCGAGCGTATCCGCGTATTGGTGTTGCTGTGTGCACGGCTAACGGTTTTAGTGTCAACGCGAATCGTTTTAAGAACGTTAATCTGATGATCCGCTGATTCGACGTAATGTAAACGTAGCCTTAGTGTCAGTCGCAAGCCCAGATAGATTGGGGAGGGTTGCGTCAGGAAGGGCATCCAGTGTAAAAACCTACACTACCATTCAAAAGTTTGGGGTCACCCAGACAATTTTGTGTTTTCCATGAAAAGTCACACTTTTATTTCCCACCATAAGTTGTAAAATGAATAGAAAATATAGTCAAGACATTTTTCTGGCCATTTTGAGCATTTAATCTACCCCACAAATGTGATGCTCCAGAAACTCAATCTGCTCAAAGGAAGGTCAGTTTTATAGCTTCTCTAAAGAGCTCAACTGTTTTCAGCTGTGCTAACATGATTGTACAAGGGTTTTCTAATCATCCATTAGCCTTCTGAGGCAATGAGCAAACACATTGTACCATTAGAACACTGGAGTGAGAGTTGCTGGAAATGGGCCTCTATACACCTATGGAGATATTGCACCAAAAACCAGCAGCTAGAATAGTCATTTACCACATTAGCAATGTATAGAGTGGATTTCTGATTAGTTTAAAGTGATCTTCATTGAAAAGAACAGTGCTTTTCTTTCAAAATGTTAGGACTTGGACTGTTTTGGCCTCTAGAGGCCGCTGTTATTTCCTTTTCGTGTCATGTTTATTTTGGCCTCTAGAGGCCGCCACTGTTCCTGTGTTTTGTGTTTTTGTTAATTGCCTGTTTAGTCCTAATTATCTTCACCTGTGTCCTTAATTAGTTTGTGTATTTATACCCCTGAGTTCAGTCCTCTTGTCACGGAGTCTTTATGCTGTTATGTTTATCTCCAGTTTCCTCTGTACCGTGTTCTTTGTTTTGCACTTTGCTTTTCTGGTTTTTTGGCTTTTGTTTTGTACCTTTGGATATTTTTATTTTTGTGATCTTCTGAGCTTTTGCATTTTTGCCTTTTCCTTTTTGGACTTTGAACTTTTGATATTTTATTTTTCCCTTTGTCTTCCCAGTATTGGATTATACTCTTTGTTTTTGTTTTTTTGTTTTGCCCTGTATATAGTGTATATAGTATAAATAAACCTTTTGATACTTTTTCTACTTCCGCCTCACGCCTCTGCATTTGAGTCATCCCCCTGGTGGCCTAGTGGGGGGTTGCTGGATTATCACACCAACGAACCAGGTTCGAATCCCAGCAAAACCCTAACAGAAAGACTCCGTCATGACCGACTCAGCAGAGGCTGCTTCAACTGTCTACCCGGCCAACCTTCAGGGAATTACGGCAGCTTTGACACGCTTCGGAGCAACCATGGACGCTCATGGACGTACGCTCACCAGCCAACGTGAGGCCCTTGCTCGCCACGAGGAACTGCTTCAGCAAATCGGGAAAACCCTGGCACAGCTGACATCTCTGCCTGCATCTCCTGATCCAGCTCCCACTCCTGTGCCTCCTGCCATGCTGCCTTCTTCACCTTGCGAACCCAGCCTTCCTGCACCACAGAGGTACGACGGCAAGCACAGTGAGTGCCGAGAGTTCCTTACCCAGTGTCAACTCACCTTTGAGCTTCAGCCTACCACCTACACTACGGATCGCCGCAAGATTGCCTTTGTGATCACCTTATTAGCTGGTAAGGCGCGAGCCTGGGCTACTGCTATCTGGCAAAGACAGGGACCTGAGTGCCTTGATTTCCAGCTGTTCTCTGAAGAGATGCTTCGGGTCTTCGATCAGGCGGACATCAGTACCGACGCAGCCCGAAAGCTCATGTCCATCCGGCAAGGAGGAAGCGTCGCAGATTACGCCATCTCGTTCCGAACGTTCGCAGCAGTAAGTGGATGGAACGAGACTGCCCTGGTGTCAGCCTTCCACCATGGTCTGTCTGACCCCATCAAGGATGGTCTAGCCTCTATTGGATGCCCAAGTGACCTTGAAAACCTCATCTCACATGCTATTCGTCTGGACAACAGGATGAGAGAACGCCACCAAGCCTTGAGCCCCCCCAGCCTTCCTACCTCTACCTGGAGACCGTCTACCTCCTTCAGTGACTGTCCAGAACCCATGCAAGTGGGTCGTACTCGCCTCTCCGCATCTGAGAGGGAGCGCAGAAGGAGGGACAAGTGCTGCATCTACTGTGGCAAGCCTGGTCACTTCCGAGCATCATGTCCCGAACTCTTGGGAAAAGGACCACCCCGTCCAGCCGAGGGAGGGTTGTGACGGGGCCTACCCTCTCTCCCGGACTCCCTGGCCAAGGAATCTACATCCCGGTCTCCATCTCCTGGGGTGAGTCTGTCCACTCTTGTCAAGCTTTGTTAGACTCAGGGGCAGCTGGGAACTTTATGGATATTCACTTCGCCCAAAGCATCAATATTCCTACTGCACCTCTTGAAGTCCCACTGTCTGTGTCTGCCCTCGATGGCCAAGCGTTAGGTGATGGAAGAGTCACCCAAGTTACTTCTCCAGTCTTCCTCCAGTCTCAAGGTCACAAGGAAGAAATATCCCTGCACCTGATTCCTTCACCTGAGTTCCCAGTCATTCTAGGCCTTCCTTGGCTTAGTCGCCACAACCCTCGCATAGACTGGGTAACAAGCCAGGTTGTGGAATGGGGCCCTGCATGCCATGCCTCTTGTCTGCTCTCTAGCTCTCCTGTGTCTCCTGCCGAGCCCCCTGATCTCACCGAGTTATCTCAAGTTCCCACAGAGTACTGGGATCTCAAGGAGGTATTCAGCAAGAGCAGGGCCGCCGTTCTTCCTCCGCACCGGGCCTACGACTGTGCCATCGACTTGCTCCCTGGGACTACCCCTCCTCGTGGCAGACTGTTTTCCCTCTCTCAGCCGGAACGCAAGGCCATGGAGGAATACCTCAAAGATGCTCTGGTCTCTGGGTTCATTCGACCCTCCACCTCACCTGCTGGAGCCGGCTTCTTCTTTGTCGGCAAGAAGGATGGGGGGCTCCGACCATGCATTGACTACAGGGGCCTGAACAAGATCACTGTGCGCAACCGATATCCCCTTCCGCTGATGTCCACTGCTTTCGACCTGCTCCAAGGCTCCACCGTCTTCACCAAGTTGGACCTACGGAACGCATACCACCTCATCCGTATCCGACAGGGAGACGAGTGGAAGACTGCCTTTAACACCCCGTCTGGGCACTACGAATACCAGGTGATGCCCTTCGGACTCACCAACGCACCAGCTGTTTTTCAGGCCCTAATCAACGACGTCTTAAGGGACATGATTAACCTGTACGTTTTTGTCTACCTCGACGACATCCTTATCTTCTCCAAGACCATGCAGGAGCACCGCCACCATGTCTGCCAGGTTCTCCAGAGGCTGCTACAGAACAATCTGTTCGCCAAGGCCCAGAAATGCGAATTTCATGTTCCCGAGGTCTCCTTTCTGGGATTTATTGTACGGACAGGCCAACTCCAAATGGACCCTGCCAAGACCCTGGCCGTCCGGGATTGGCCTACTCCCAAGTCCGTTAAGGAGGTTCAGCGGTTCTTAGGATTCGCTAACTTCTACCGCAAGTTCATCAGGAACTTCAGTTCTGTGGCAGCACCCATGTCAGACCTCACCAAAGGGACAGGTGGATCTTATGTCTGGTCTCCTCAGGCGGAAAAGGCGTTCAGAGACCTCAAGGACCGCTTCTGCACGGCACCCATTCTGGTCCTCCCAGACACCTCCCAACCATTCATCGTGGAGGTGGACGCCTCGGACAGTGGTGTCGGCGCGGTGCTCTCTCAACGTTCGGAAGGAAAGCTGCACCCCTGCGCTTACTTCTCCCATCGCCTGAGTCCTGCGGAGTCCCGGTACGATGTGGGGGATCGAGAACTGCTAGCGGTCAAACTGGCCCTTGAGGAGTGGAGGCACTGGCTGGAGGGAGCGCAACATCCATTCCTGGTTTGGACTGACCACAAGAACCTGGAGTACCTCCAGCAAGCCAAGAGACTTAACCCTCGACAGGCTAGGTGGGCCCTGTTTTTCAGTCGGTTTGACTTCACCCTCTCGTACCGCCCCGGCTCCAAGAACACCAAACCTGACGCACTGTCCAGGCTGTTCTCTGCCACTAACAGGGAGAATGAAGTCGGGCCTATTATCCCTGTGTCCCGGATTGTGGCCCCTGTCCGCTGGGGTATTGAGGAGGCTGTCCGATGAGCCCAATGCCAGGACCCCGGTCCTGGGACGGGGCCACCGGGCCTCTTGTACGTCCCACATCAAGCCCGGGCCAAGGTTCTCCAGTGGGGTCACTCTTCCCCTCTCACCGCCCACCCGGGAGCTCGGAGGACCCTGGAAAGACGCTTCTGGTGGCCTAACATGGAGCAGGAAGTAAGGTCATTTGTCCTGTCCTGTGAGGTTTGCACCAGAACCAAGAACCCACGACAGCGTCCCCAGGGTCTCCTGCATCCTCTGACCATTCCCTGGCGTCCCTGGTCCCACGTGGCAGTCGACTTCATCACGGGTCTCCCTGAGTCACAAGGTAACACGGTCATTTTGGTCATTGTTGACAGATTCTCCAAGGCCTGCCGCTTCATACCACTGTGCAAACTCCCCTCTGCTCTTGAAACAGCTAAACTTTTGTTTAATCATGTCTTCCGAGTCTTTGGTCTTCCACAGGACATCGTCTCAGACCGAGGGCCCCAGTTCTCCTCCCGAGTGTGGCACGGGTTCTGCAAGGTCATCGGAGCCACTGCCAGCCTCTCCTCTGGGTTTCACCCACAGTCCAATGGTCAGACGGAGAGGCTCAACCAGGACCTGGAAACCACCCTGCGAGGCCTGGCTATGGATAACCCGACATCGTGGAGCACCTGGCTGCCATGGGCAGAGTACGCCCACAACACCCTGCAGTCATCGGCCACCAAGCTGTCGCCATTCCAGTGCCAATTCGGGTTCCAGCCACCTCTGTTCCCGGACCAGGAGGAGGACGCGGGGGTGCCCTCGGTCAACCAATATGTGAGACGGTGTCGCAAGACCTGGAGCAAGGTCAGGAAGACCCTTATACAGACCTCCAGAACCAACCAGACTCAGGCCAACCGCCATAGAAGACCTGCACACACTTTCCGCCCTGGGCCGCGGGTTTGGCTGTCCACTAAGGACCTTCCGCTGCGGGTGGAGAACCGCAAGCTTGCTCCTCGCTACATTGGCCCCTTCAAGGTGGTGCGCAGGGTGAACCCTGTCTCCTACCGGCTCCAGTTGCCCCGGACTCTGAGGATCAACCCCACTTTCCATGTTTCCCTGTTGCGGCCCGTACTGACGTCTACGTATGCCCCTGCCCCTAGGAACCCCCCACCCCCCCGCATCTTCCAGGGGCAGACTGTGTTCACTGTGCATCGCCTGCTTGACTCCCGCCGGGTCCGCGGCGGCTTGCAATATCTGGTGGACTGGGAGGGCTATGGTCCTGAGGAGCGCTGCTGGGTTCCTGCTCGGGATGTCCTAGATAAAGAACTGTGTCGGGACTTCCATTCGGCCCATCCGGATCGCCCTGGGAACGTCAGGAGACGCTCCTAGAGGGGGGGGGTCCTGTTAGGACTTGGACTGTTTTGGCCTCTAGAGGCCGCTGTTATTTCCTTTTCGTGTCATGTTTATTTTGGCCTCTAGAGGCCGCCACTGTTCCTGTGTTTTGTGTTTTTGTTAATTGCCTGTTTAGTCCTAATTATCTTCACCTGTGTCCTTAATTAGTTTGTGTATTTATACCCCTGAGTTCAGTCCTCTTGTCATGGAGTCTTTATGCTGTTATGTTTATCTCCAGTTTCCTCTGTACCGTGTTCTTTGTTTTGCACTTTGCTTTTCTGGTTTTTTGGCTTTTGTTTTGTACCTTTGGATATTTTTGTGATTTTCTGAGCTTTTGCATTTTTGCCTTTTCCTTTTTGGACTTTGAACTTTTGATTATTTTATTTTTCCCTTTGTCTTCCCAGTATTGGATTATACTCTTTGTTTTTGTTTTTTTGTTTTGCCCTGTATATAGTGTGTATAGTATAAATAAACCTTTTGATACTTTTTCTACTTCCGCCTCACGCCTCTGCATTTGAGTCATCCCCCTGGTGGCCTAGTGGGGGTTTGCTGGATTATCACACCAACGAACCAGGTTCGAATCCCAGCAAAACCCTAACACAAAAATAAGGACATTTCAAAGTGACCCCAAACTTTTGAACGGTAGTGTATGCCAAATCAAATACACGGAACAGATCAACTGTGGCAACCCTGAATGTACGGGAGCAGCCGAAAGAAGAGGATTTTAAAAATAAATTTAACTTGCAATCATTTGTAAACTGCTGTAGTATAAGAGGAACAAAGCACTCTGGGGTGTGCTGTTAGTGAAAAATAATCAACTTCATGTTGATAACAGGGTGGTGTAGTGGTTAGCGCTGTCGCCTCACAGCAAGAAGGTCCTGGGTTCGAGCCCCGTGGCCGGCGAGGGCCTTTCTGTGTGGAGTTTGCATGTTCTCCCCGTGTCTGCGTGGGTTTCCTCCGGGTGCTCCGGTTTCCTCCAAAGACATGCAGGTTAGGTTAATTGGTGGCTCTAAATTGACCGTAGGTGTGAATAGCTGTTTATCTCTATAGCCTAGGTCACAACCGGACGTACGATTTTTTGGCCCTGCGATTTTTGGCGTTTCCCAAATCGCTGCGGTTTTTTTGTTCATGGAGAAAGACGCACATTGGCCGTAAGTTTGTCTTGCAACCTGAAAAAACGTAAGCGCCCATAGAGTTTGTTTGACATGACAAAGAACCTCTGTGGCCGGTCTGCGGCCAGTCTACGGCTCGAAAATCAGCACGTCACAAGCGCGCCCTCTGTGTGTTTCACGCGCGCCCTCCGTGCGTTTCTTGCGGTTTTTGCACATAGACCGGCTGTAGGAGCACGTACGGCCAGTTGTGACCGAGGCATAAGTGTCAGCCCTGTGATGACCTGGTGACTTGTCCAGGGTGTACCCCGCCTCTCACCCACAGTCAGTTGGGATAGGCTCCAGCTTGCCTGTGACCCTGTAGAACAGGATAAAGCGGCTACAGATAATGGATGGATGGATGGATGGATGTTGATAACGGCACCATCACACCACCCCAGCATTGTTTTTTTCTATAACAGCACACCCTATCATGTTTTATTCCTTAATTATAATACAGCAAACACAGAACAAACCCAAAAACATGTAATTACAAGAGTAAGAATTTAAAATAGTGTAACACGACATCCAGAATTACGGGTAAGGTGAATATGAACCCATGTACATTAACGTTTACAAATGCGTCCACTCAGAAAAATAAACCTCATCTACAAAGGGCATAGCTGCAGTCCATTTCTCATAAATGACACAGTCTAGATTTAATAGCACACCCAAACACATGGGTTTTAATACTTTGTATTTTTGGACATTATATTTCAAATAACATTGTGTTAGACGGCAGTGGGCTGGGGGATGGACCAGTTATTAAAGAGGTGGGATGAAAACAGAGGCACTGGGAGGTTTTAGGATGATTAAACGCTCCCACTAGGGCTGTAATGGGCTCATTATGATTGCTACAGATGCATCAGGCTCTGTCATCATGAAATTACTCTGTTGTATTCCAGGCTTCTCGCTCGGAGACCCACTTGCTCCTCCTGCAGAAGCTGCTGCTCTGTTTGTCCTGCTGTTTCAGTGCTGCAGTGAGGATTACCCTAAAGAACGTGCAGCGCTTTTGGAATTCTTATCACCAAATTGAAGCATGATTGTTTGTAATAATCATGATTAAATGTGAGGGTGCAGCCTGGAGTGAGGTGAAAATTAATAGTTCTTTTTGATAACAAGCATGAGGAAGAATCATGCAAGCTGTTAATAGCAAAATTACCCAAACTGTAATGCATTTTCACTCCTCCTTTGCAATTTTGGGCTGTTGTAAGCTGCTATAAACTCTGTTACACTGTATTCAAAAGAAAGCAACACACACCTTGGATGCACAGACAGGAAAGTTTTTTCATAGGACAGATTTAGTGTGGGAAATCTAGACAAAATTTTTAATCTTGCAATTTCTCATCTCATCTCATTATCTCTAGCCGCTTTATCCTTCTACAGGGTCGCAGGCAAGCTGGAGCCTATCCCAGCTGACTATGGGCGAAAGGCGGGGTACACCCTGGACAAGTCGCCAGGTCATCACAGGGCCGACACATAGACATAGACAACCATTCACATTCACACCTACGGTCAATTTAGAGTCACCAGTTAACCTAACCTGCATGTCTTTGGACTGTGGGGGAAACCGGAGCACCCGGAGGAAACCCACGCGGACACGGGGAGAACATGCAAACTCCACACAGAAAGGCCCTCGCCGGCCACGGGGCTCGAACCCAGGACCTTCTTGCTGTGAGGCGACAGCGCTAACCACTACACCACCGTGCCGCCCCATCTTGCAATTTTATTTATTTTATTTTACATTTTTGGAAAGTAAAGGTATGCACATTTTTAGACATGTAAATAGTCAAAAATTTACATTTTAATCAAGAAGGATGATCACATCTTGATCACATGTTCAGTTTCCTGTACAGCAGGGATTCTCAACCTTTTCTACTTGAAGGCTCACCTATTCATACTTGTAATGAGTCGGGGCCCATTAAAAAAGATCCCCAATTATTTTGGCTCCTCTATTCTATTAGAATCTAATAACCTATTGTAAAGTGTATTAATGGGATGCAGCATCACTCCCTGTTACAGATGGGAGTCCAGGAATTAAATAAATGCAATAAAAACAAACTATTTTTAATTGTAGGTACAACCCTGATTCCAAAAAAGTTGGGACAAAGTACAAATTGTAAATAAAAACGGAATGCAATGATGTGGAAGTTTCAAAAATTCCATATTTTATTCAGAATAGAACATAGATGACATATCAAATGTTTAAACTGAGAAAATGTATCATTTAAAGAGAAAAATTAGGTGATTTTAAATTTCATGACAACAACACATCTCAAAAAAGTTGGGACAAGGCCATGTTTACCACTGTGAGACATCCCCTTTTCTCTTTACAACAGTCTGTAAACGTCTGGGGACTGAGGAGACAAGTTGCTCAAGTTTAGGGATAGGAATGTTAACCCATTCTTGTCTAATGTAGGACTCTAGTTGCTCAACTGTCTTGGGTCTTTTTTTGTCGTATCTTCTATTTTATGATGCGCCAAATGTTTTCTATGGGTGAAAGATCTGGACTGCAGGCTGGCCAGTTCAGTACCCGGACCCTTCTTCTACGCAGCCATGATGCTGTAATTGATGCAGTATGTGGTTTGGCATTGTCATGTTGGAAAATGCAAGGTCTTCCCTGAAAGAGACATCGTCTGGATGGGAGCATATGTTGCTCTAGAACCTGGATATACCTTTCAGCATTGATGGTGTCTTTCCAGATGTGTAAGCTGCCCATGCCACACGCACTAATGCAACCCCATACCATCAGAGATGCAGGCTTCTGAACTGAGCGCTGATAACAACTTGGGTCGTCCTTCTCCTCTTTAGTCCGAATGACATGGCGTCCCTGATTTCCATAAAGAACTTCAAATTTTGATTCGTCTGACCACAGAACAGTTTTCCACTTTGCCACAGTCCATTTTAAACGAGCCTTGGCCCAGAGAAGACGTCTGCGCTTATGGATCATGTTTAGATACGGCTTCTTCTTTGAACTACAGAGTTTTAGCTGGCAACGGCGGATGGCACAGTGAATTGTGTTCACAGATAATGTTCTCTGGAAATATTCCTGAGCCCATTTTGTGATTTCCAATACAGAAGCATGCCTGTACGTGATGCAGTGCCGTCTGAGGGCCCGAAGATCACGGGCACCCAGTATAGTTTTCCGGCCTTGACCCTTACGCACAGAGATTCTTCCAGATTCTCTGAATCTTTTGATGATATTATGCACTGTAGATGATGATATGTTCAAACTCTTTGCAATTTTACACTGTCAAACTCCTTTCTGATATTGCTCCACTATTTGTCGGCGCAGAATTAGGGGGATTGGTGATCCTCTTCCCATCTTTACTTCTGAGAGCCGCTGCCACTCCAAGATTCTCTTTTTATACCCAGTCATGTTAATGACCTATTGCCAATTGACCTAATGAGTTGCAATTTGGTCCTCCAGCTGTTCCTTTTTTGGACCTTTAACTTTTCCAGCCTCTTATTGCCCCTGTCCCAACTTTTTTGAGATGTGTTGCTGTCACGAAATTTCAAATGAGCCAATATTTGACATGAAATTTCAAAATGTCTCACTTTCGACATTTGATATGTTGTCTATGTTCTATTGTGAATACAATATCAGTTTTTGAGATTTGTAAATTATTGCATTCCGTTTTTATTTACAATTTGTACTTTGTCCCAACTTTTTTGGAATCGGGGTTGTATTATATTTAAAATTGTATGGATGTGCCAGAAGCCAACATAAAACCATGCATGCAGGACATTCTCAGTCAAAAGGGATTAATGATCCAAAAGTGGAGTCTGGTCCATTAACACAAGAACTTATTGCCATGTTTATGTACAGCAAACAAGCAAGTTATTAAAACCAAGAAGTACACTCAAAAGAAGTGGATATAGAAACCACTCAATGGGATTAGATCCTTACATGCTAACAAAGAAGGATTTTTCCTATGAGTTGGAAAATTATCCATCTGTTGAGTTCCCCGAGATCTCAGACTACCTGGTGCTGTAGACATCATTCTACACGGACACACAGATGAAAACCTGGAAGAGCATGGAGGAGTACAACTTGTTATATGTGGCTGGGTTAAAGATCTGGGGATCAGAACACTACAAGATAGATGGCGGTAGACAGATCTAAGTGCAGGAAGTGTGTTTATTAGCAGGCGTGATATTTACAAAAACGAAAGCAAAACAGAAAGCAGAATCAAAAAGCAGAGTATTTAAACAGTGTTATTAACATGGCTAGAAACAAAAGTGACCGTGATAATAATACTTCGCAAAGTCTCTATGAAAACAGCATCCGTATCTGCATGTGCTAATTGCGCTCAAATCAGTATCAGGTGTTTCCCATAATGACTGGTTCCCAAGCACGCACACAAAACACTCCGTGAGTGTACGAGGCCGCTCAAGCTGCACCAGGCTCAAAGGCATGACAGTCAAGTGTTCACCTGCTGTGTGACCACAACTTTTAGCTCACGTGTATATCACCACCAAAGTGCCTTATTTTCATCGATAACCCATCGCAAAGCATTGCGAGCTGTAGTGTGACCGTAGCTTAACGAGGCAGATGTGATGTCAGATGCAACCCAGCAATTGTACCCAACTACGAGTAAAAATTAGCTTCAACTTGGAAAAAAAAATTGCAGCCCACTAGAGGGTGCTTTGCGGCCCAGTCACAGCCCAGTTGTTGAGAAACACTGCTGTAGTGTTTCAGAATGGTTTGTCATTGATTTTTTTTCTCACATCTTCCTGCACTTTCCTGACCATTTCTCTCTGTCTATACTACTAAGTACTGTACCACTGTTGACTTTGTACTCTCTGTAATGACAAAGGTAACAATTATTTACTCTCTGCCAGTTTTTTTTTTTTTTTACCTCAACTGTGGTTGAAAAAAACTCAAAAGCTTTTGCTTTCACTAAACATTACTGACAGGTGCTGTGCCACAAACTAGTCTAGCCGCAGTTCACTATCTAATGTCCTATTCACAGGTCCATATAAACTCCACACTAATTATGTCCTAGCAATCCCTCCATCCATCCATCCATCCATTACCTGTAGCCGCTTATCCTGTACAGGGTCGCAGGCAAGCTGGGGCCTATCCCAGCTGACTACGGGCAAAAGGTGGGGTACACCCTGGACAAGTCGCCAGGTCATCGCAGGGCTGACACAGAGACAAACAACCATTCACACCTACGGTCAATTTGGAGCCACCAATTAGCCTAACCTGCATGTCTTTGGACTGTGGGGGAAACCGGAGCACCTGGAGGAAACCCATGCAGACATGGGGAGAACATGCAAACTCCACACAGAAAGGCCCTCGCCAGCCGCTGGGCTTGAACCCAGGACCTTCTTGCTGTGAGGCGACAGTGCTAACCACTACACCACCATGCCGCCCCCTAGTTATCCCTTTGACTTAATTTTGTTTCTCATGTACGTTTAAGAGACTGCGTGCCATTCTGTTTCCCCACACAGCAGCTGAATGCAATTTTAATTACCGCATATGTGTGATCACAGCTTCTATGGCTGTCAGTCACTACAATGTGTGCATGTCATATTTGCAACATCTATTTAATCACAGCAACCAAGTCAATATTTGGCAAGAAAAATAACCTTTTCCCTATTAAAAGTGTTCTTATAGGCACAATGTCCTGCAGTTTTATACAAATGACACATTCTTCCAAGGCTCTTGGATAACCTGACACATCTTCTGGGGACTTTTACTGCCATATTTGCTTCTGTTTCTGCAGATAATTCTCAACAACCTTCATTATGTTTTACATTGCTCTGTAACATTAACTTGTTCAAAAAATGAAAATTTGGAAACCGGAACTTCTCTTTTCTCCTGACACAGTAATGCAGAAAACAATTTATATATAAAATTGTTTGTGTCTATGGCTACATTCACACAGACAAAAGTTAACCAAATCCGATCATATTTTTCAACATTCATCTGTAACATTCATCATAATTTCATTCTACCAGGATGGAAAGATGGAGGATAACAGTGAAGGAGGACTGACTGGATTTCAGTGGAAGATTTCAGATCGTAAGATAGCTGGCCTCAAATGTTTAGGGTGATGTTGCTGTACATGCAAAATTAGAAGACTTACCTTTGAATATTATTTTTTTTGTTAGCTGGCCAGAGGTGGACAGTAACAAAGTACATTTACTTGAGTACTGTACTTAAGTACACTTTTTGAGTATCTGTACTTTACTTGAGTATTTTTTTTGGGGGGGGGGGGGGGGGGGAACTTATGACTTTAACTTCACTACATTTGAAAGGCAAATATCGTACTTTTTACTCCACTACATTTCTGTCAGGGTCCTTGTTACTCGTTACTATGAAGCAGCTTTGAAAGTGGATGTGTTTTTCTTTTCTTCTTTTCTAAAACGTGATTGGTTTTTTCGCAGGTGACACTGAGAGCCCATCAGTAATCACTAGGGTCACATCACATCCATAAACTGTATAAAATCAAGTTCAGTGATTTCCCAGTAGCATTATTTGAACACGATCAGTTGATGGTGGAATGAAAGGAGGCGGTTCTTCTGGGGAATGCACACACACCTATGGCCCATGAACCCATGTTTCAGTTTTCTGAAAGGATTAAAGGTTTGTTTCATTTTAAATGTTTGCCAAAAACGAACCACATCATGGCCTACAAAAACTCGCCGTCCAACCTGCGGAAGCATATTGAGGTATATAAATGTTTTATTCCAAGAGAAAGCTTGCAACAAAGTTGTCTGTGCTTTTAGAGCTAGTGATAACGTTGCAATAGCTATGCGGTCTGGTTAGTCAAATGACTTTCTATGGATTTGCCCGCCAGGTTACCATAACCTTGTCCACAGCTAACGATAACGCATAGCTAGTTAACTTGGACACTGTTAGTTAGCATGTAACAATGGAGTTACATTAACATGAATAACGTTAACTTATCTGAAGTCCTTTCAGAAATATGTTTTAGCATCTCATCTCATTATCTGTAGCCGCTTTATCCTGTTCTACAGGGTCGCAGGCAAGCTGGAGCCTATCCCAGCTGACTACGGGCGAAAGGCGGGGTACACCCTGGACAAGTCGCCAGGTCATCACAGGGCTGACACATAGACACAGACAACCATTCACACTCACATTCACACCTACAGTCAATTTAGAGTCACCAGTTAACCTAACCTGCATGTCTTTGGACTGTGGGGGAAACTGGAGCATCCGGAGGAAACCCACGCGAACACGGGGAGAACATGCAAACTCCACACAGAAAGGCCCTCGCTGGCCACAGGGCTCGAACCCAGGACCTTCTTGCTGTGAGGCGACAGCGCTAACCACTACACCACCGTGCCGCCCCATGTTTTAGCATAATCTTGCCAAATAAACAGAATGTAGAAATATTTCTTTTCTCGTAATGTTAGCTACCCAATATGATTTTGAGTTTGAAAACAGCTTGCTAGCATGTAGGTGGGTGTTTCATTGACTAGCTAGCTTAATGTTAAACCACCATGATGGCACAGCATGTGTTCATTTTGTGAATTCACATTTCTGTCTTTGGTAACAGCATTAGGTTTTGTAAGTGTTGTGACAATAATACAACGATGCGTTGACAGAAAATGTACTTCTAATACTTAAGTATTTTTAAAAGCAAGTACTTCAGTACTTTAACTTAAGTAAAAATTTGACTGGACAACTTTCACTTGTATCGGAGTAACATTTGACCAGTGGGATCTGTACTTTGACTTAAGTAATGAAGTTGGATACTTTGTCCACCTCTGTAGCTGGCATGCTAAACATTAGCTAGCTTGTCTACACTGAACCACCTGATTTTGTGTTCACTTACAAATACAGTTCACATAAAGCTGATGTTATGCAAACTGCTACTGGTGTTAGTTAAATAAGAATTTACCAGTCTCAATCGACAGCTCATGCATGGGGCGTCTCATTTTTAAATCAAGAGCAACATGTGGGCTCAATAATTCTTGTACGCTTGTCTTTTTTTTTTTGTCGATTCTGTGTACCAGTTTTTCAAAAGCCTGATTTAGCAACTACAAATAAGTGTGGGCAAGGCTTGGGATTAGTCATCTGCAGACCATAATTATAGTCCAGATGCAGCCTTAAATAAAATGTAAGTGTGTATACAAATCTGAATTTCTAAACTTTCTTTTCCACACCAAGCCAGGGCTATTTGTGATAACATGTGCAATACCACATGTTTTTGTAAGAAACCTTGTCAGACACATGCTCCACTAAGTACCCTAAACAAAGCACCTCCCTAGGGAAGAGAGTACACTTGCTCTTATCTCAGGTTCCATTGTGAAAACACACACACTGCCTTTGTCACTGCCAGGAAATTCAACTATATGCAAGTGTACTGCATGTTATGTTACAGACCCACTGCAATGGCATCCCTTTTCAGTAACTCACGTTTATCTAGCATCTTACCCACCACTTTAAAGATCGGCATTTTATTCAGAACACCGTTTTCCCCTGCACAGTGTTTACAGCAAACAGTTCTGGACCTGTAAATAATTTAACAGAATCACACAAACAGCTTTTGATTCCTTAAGACGTGCAGCAGACACCACCACTCCAGTCATCCAGAAATATTTCCATTAAAATCGATGTTTCAAAATGCATTCCCACTGCCCTGCTTGGGTAAAAATCTGTCAGGATCTTTGTACTGGGTGAATTTGCACTTGGCAGGAGTTTTGAAATTAAAAAGCTGTTTGACGGCAATGCCCTCCAGAAAGAAAAGACCAAGATACCTGAATCTGTGCCAGCATGTTCTGCGTGTCGTGAATCTGAAGGCAGACAGAAGGCATGCAGACTATTTATACCACCCGAGGGTTTTGACAGCATTTTTAGCACAGGATGGATGTACCACCGGAGCTAGCAAAGCTTTTACATTAATACATGTCATTTTCAGAGACGATTTTCAAGTCTAACCTCGAGTCTAGAAAAAAAAAAAAGGAGATGACATACAGTACAAGAGAAGTCAGCAGTGACTGTGAGAAACAGTGCAAGTATAAAGCTGAAGTGTAATATCAGCATAAGCTTATTAAATTATGTGAAAGTCTGCTGAGAGAGAGAGACAGAGAGAGAGAGAGAGAGAGAGAGAGAGTAGCTACATGGGGACTATATTACCATGACAACATGGGAGGACTAAGGACATCTCCATTTTTATTTTTCACACCCTTGTTGTGCTTTATGTCATTTAATTGCTACCACAGAATCTGATATACAGTAAGAAAAGAAGAAGAAGAAGAAGAAGAAGAAGAAGAAGAAGAAATGCTAAGATTACTCTTAATCCCGACTGTCTTATATTTTTTTTAGTAAGAATGTAACTGAATATGATTATCAGTCTGAAGAGAAGAAACAAAAAGATGAGAATGAGATCAATGAGAGAACAAAAGTGGAGGAGAGACAGTAGGTGGAGGGTGAAAGAATGGCAGTAGGACTGAAGTATGAAGTAAACGAGTGCAGAACAGGAGAGCAGGTGATGCAACAGTCACAGCTGTTCCCCTCATTATACTGAGCGACAAGCTGGAAACAAAGGCTCTATTAAAATGGCCCTGAAAGGGCAAAGGATGAGTGAGACTACCCTTACTACACTCGTTCATTCTGTCACTCGTCCTTTCTCTCATGCTTTACTTTCTCGAGTCTTTCCCTGTGCACAGGACGACTCAAGAGAACAGCATGATGAGAGCTGAAACAGCAGCACTGAATGACAGGATTGGCTCACACTGAGACACAAGGGCAGACACTACTTTTAAAAAAACACCCTCTTGATTTTAAAGTGCTGATGACACGAACATGACTCTATGCAATTTCTTAAATAAACTATACAACATGGCAAACATGTTAGATTTCTGTTATAATTACGTGAAAAGAAGCTGTTGTTGCGCGAATATCCAACTTTTAATTGCACAGCGCAAGAAAACTGGGTCCGTGGCTCGCGGCCATGTTGTGACGTCAGCGGAAGAACACGCTGCGGTTCACTGGCTGTTCTACTCTGGTTCTACTCAATGGAAATGGCGCATGAAAACGCCGGTGAACTCTCTAGTGCTAGCTCTTCCTCTTCTGGGAGTCTAGAATTGTGTTGATCTCTTCCGAATAGAATCTATGATAGCCTACCCTCTTTACCCTTTGCCTCTCGTTGCTAGGCGGCAGTTACATGAAAGCCGCAAGCTTTCACAAGCAAATACATGACTGATATCACGCCGACTTTATGATTACATTTATGATTATCATGTAGAATCTATAGCTCTACGTACCTTTATCTTATGTCGTTTCACAACACATGTTCTGACAGGAGGACTGTCTTTGGATCCGGCATAGCTACTAGTAGAGCCCCTCCGGAATACTGGCAGTGTTGCCAGATTGGGAGGAATCCCACCCAGTTGGGCAGTTTCAAGTGCATTTTGGTGGGTTTTGAACATATTTTGGGCTGGAAAACTTCAGCAGTATCTGGCAACAGATACTACTGACGTTTTCCAGCCCAAAATATGTTCAAAACCCACCAAAATGCACTTGAAACCACTCAACTGGGCGGGAAACCTCCCAATCTGGCAACACTGTGTAGGCACTGCTGATGGTAGTAACACACGTTTGTGCTGAACTGCACACCCAAGAGATTCCTTTAAGCTGGGAAGGGTGTCAAAACAATCCAAATCGAAGTGTTCAGAGCACAGGACGGATGTTGGTGAGGGCTCCCACTTGTCATGAGTGCGCCTGACTTGCTTCACCCACTTCGCATGCAGCTCGGGATCTCTGGGAAACTTGAATAAACTTACCCCATCCTTGTAGATTTTGGAGCAAAAGCCGGCAACACAACGCGAAGGCATAATAACTAATATATATATATATATATATATATATATATATATATATATATATATATAATAATGTATTATAATAATAATACTAATAATGACAAACTGAACACCTGTCGCATCAACAACAAACTGGTAAGTGAGGAGGAAGATTCTTTCGCTGACGTCATATAGCTCCTCCTCCTCCTTCGTCTCCTGGGTGCTGCAGCCCCGTCAAATTTGCCCAAATAGCTGCGTTTTTTATCATAACTTGTAAAATAGGCACCTTCGTGAATTAATATATGGATCATCGGGAATTACTTTTTATGTTATAAAACATCGCCAAAGATGTCAAAAACGTATCATCAGCACTTTAAGTGAAGACAGGGTTATTAGTAGCAGATCTATATTTGTGGACATTCCATATTTTCCCATTTTTTTAGTCGAAAAAAGAAAAAATGTTGATCACTGACTATAAGCCAAGCATAATTTAGAATGCTTCCTAAATGGAGGTTGCAGCATCAAGCTGTTGTATCAGAGGAGACTAAAAATATCGATCACAATATTTGCAAAACTTTGGGGGAGGGTAGAAATGGTATACAAAAACAGTAACCAAGAATGAATGTACATTAAAAAGTAGCCTCAATGAGGCTGTAGCTCATACCGGCCACTGTTGTTGTGCAGGAGTTTGAAGTCTGATCAATCCTGTGGGAGGAGTAGCAATTTTTGTGAAACTGCATATGACTCCTGCATAGCCGCATCCATGATAAGTGGTGCCACCTGGTGAACAATTCTTCTTTAGAGTCTTCTGGGTAAGTTTCAGTGAAAACATCCAAGCAGTTTACGAACAGTAGTGTTTGGTGTGACAAGTCACCCAAATTTTTCAAATGCCCATAAAATATTAAATATGACAGATGGCGTCACCGTCTTAACAACTTTTATACATTTTATATATACAAACCATATGAGTTTGATCAAAACCTGATCACTTCTATAGGAGGAGTAGCGATTTTCGTGAAATTGTATGTGACCCCTCTGTAGCCTCATCCATGGTAGGTGGTGCCACCTGGTGAACAACTCTTGTTGGAATATGCCTTTAGAGTCTTCTGGGTGAGTTTCAGTGAAAACATCCAAGCAGGTTGTGAAGAGTAGCATTTAATGTGACGAGTCACCTAAAAGTTTCAGATGCTCATAAAATCGTAAATATGACAGGTGGCACCACCGTCTTGACAACTTTTATGCACAGCCATCTGGGGAACATTGTATGCGAGTTTGATCAAAATCGGATCAATCCTGTAGGAGGAGTAGCGATTTTTGTAAATTGTGGACGGACAACGACGATGGACGACGGATAGATGGACATGATCACATAAGCTCATCCAGCCTGGCCTGCGGCAGGATAAGCTAATAAAAACAATGTGATGCATGATTTATTCTTTTTTGGATCCATGTTGATGCACGGGGGTCAGAACAATATAAATGTGGACATTTCACCAAGGCACATTGGAAGGATTTGTCTAATTGAATGCAGGGGGGTGGGGATGAGGGGTGGGGCATTTTTTCACATCAACATACGCAGCATTCAGACATGGTGACTTTTTATAGTCATTCATTATCCAGGCAGCAATTGTTTTGTTGTAGCACATAAAGAATTTTAAAAAATATTTTTCTCCATCTCATAGTTATTGCATTATAGTTTATTCTCGTGAGGTGAGTCAGATGACATTTGCAAGTCAGGTTATTGGCTCAAATTATATCCCCACAAACCAAAGATGACAATGCCTATTACCTGTAATGTCTGTACATTAAACAAAATCCCTTGAAATAAATGGGTGCTAATGCTAATGCTCTCTCCAGTTCTTCAAACATCTCCATGGACACCAAAAGTACCCCAGTACAGTGGATATAAAAAAAGTCTATACACTCCTGTTAAAATTGCAGTTTTTATGTAAAACCTTGAAACCGAGATAAATCATTTTTCTTTTTCCAACTTTAATGTGATTTAGCAACCAACAAAATCCAATTGAAAAACAAACAAGAAAAAAAAGAAAAACATATGATAACCAGGTTTCATAAGTGTTCCCACGCCTTAACTAATACTTTGTGAAAGTACCTTTTGCTTCTAATGCAGCACTCAATCAAACGAGTCTACCAATTTAGCATATCTTGATTTGGCAATTTTATTTCACTGTTCCTTACAAAAAAGTCTTCAGGCCTATCAAGCTGAGAGGGGATCTCCTGTGCACAGCCCTGTTCAATCCATTCCACAGGTTTTCAATAGGGCTGAGATCTGTTTTCTGGGCCATTCATTAATCTTCTACTTCTGAAGCCATCCTTTTTTTGACTGGGATTTGTGTTTTGGTTCATTATTATGCTGGACATTGGCATTTTTCTTCATATTCAGCTGTTTAACAGAGGCCGACAGGTTTTGTGCCAAAATAGATTACTATTTGAGCCCTGTGACAGACTGGCAACCTGCTCAGGGTATACCCTGACTCTCACACAAAGTCAGCTGGGACTGACTTCAGTTTCCCCAAACAACCCTGATGGATAAGTGGTATAATGGCTGGATGGATTAGTATTTGGAGCTATCAACAATTCCCTCTATCTTAACTATACTTATCCCCACTGAGGGGAAGCAGGCCCATAGCATGATGCTGCCACCACCGTGTTTCATGGTATGGCATTCATTGGGTGATGGGCTTCAGTGGTGCTTGAAAGTTTGTGAGCCCTTTAGAATTTTCTATATTTCTGCATAAATATGACCCAAAACATCATCAGATTTTCACACAAGTTGTGAAAGTAGATAACGAGAACCCAGTTAAACAAATGAGACAAAAATATTATACTTGGCCATTTATTTATTGAGGAAAATGATCCAATATTACATACCTATGAGTGGCAAAAGTATGTGAACCTCTAGGATTAGCAGTTCATTTGAAGGTGAAATTAGAGTCAGGTGTTTTCAATCAATGGGATGACAATCAGGTGTGAGTGGGCACCCTGTTGTATTTAAAGAACAGGGATCTATCAAAGTCTGATCTTCACAACACATGTTTGTGGAAGTGTATCATGGCACGAACAAAGGAGATTTCTGAGGACCTCAGAAAAAGCGTTGTTGATGCTCATCAGGCTGGAAAAGGTTACAAAACCATCGCTAAAGAGTTTGGACTCCACCAATCCACAGTCAGACAGATTGTGTACAAATGGAGGAAATTCAAGACCATTGTTATCCTCCCCAGGAGTCATTGGCCAACAAAGATCGCTCCAAGAGCAAGGAGTGTAATAGTCAGCGAGGTCACAAAGGACCCCAGGGTAACTTCTAAGCAACTGAAGGCCTCTCTCACATTGGTGAATGTTAACGTTCATGAGTTCACCATCAGGAGAACACTCAACAACAATGATGTGCATGGTAGGGTTGCAAGGAGAAAGCCACTGCTCTCCAAAAAGAACATTGCTGCTCATCTGCAGTTTGCTAAAGATCATGTGGACAAGCACTCAAAAATGTATTATGGATGGATGAGACCAAAATAGAACTTTTTGGTTTAAATGAGAAGTGTTATGTTTGGAGAAAGGAAAACACTGCATTCCAGCATAAGACCCTTATCCCATCTGTGAAACATGGTGGTGGTAGTATCATGGTTTGGGCTTGTTTTGCTGTATCTGGGCCAGGACGGCTTGCCATCATTGATGGAACAATGAATTCTGAATTATACCAGCGAATTGATGGGTTTCGGAAATGAACAGTTGTATTCCACTTGATAAGATTACACATACACTTAGAAATGATTACAACATTTTCGTAGAGATTTGGAAGCCTTATTTGCCATATATGGACACTCTGCCAACTTCTATAGTGGACAAGATATAGAAAGGTTATTAGAATTAACAAGCCTTTGATCATAAGTATATAAGTATTGTTTGTTTGTTTCGCCTCTCTTTTTAGTTACCTCTCCAGTTGATGGGTGGGTTAGGGAAGGGGTTTGGATTCATGTTTTTGTATGTTTGTGTATGTCTTGTTAATTTGGAAAATTGAAAATAAAATATTAAAAAAAAAATTTTATACACACACACACACACACACACACACCAGCGAATTCTAAAGGAAAATGTCAGGACATCTGTCCATGAACTGAATCCCAAGAGAAGGCGGGTTATGCGGCAAGACAACGACCCTAAGCACACAAGTCATTCGACCAAAGAATGGTTAAAGAAGAATAAAGTGAATGTTTTGGAATGGCCAAGTCAAAGTCCTGACCTTAATCCAATCGAAATGTTGTGGAAGGACCTGAAGCGAGCAGTTCATGTGAGGAAACCCACCAACATCCCAGAGTTGAAGCTGTTCTGTACGGAGGAATGGGCTAAAATTCCTCCAAGCCGGTGTGCAGGACTGATCAACAGTTACCAGAAACGTTTAGTTGCAGTTATTGCTGCACAAGGGGGTCACACCAGATACTGAAAGCAAAGGTTCACATACTTTTGCCACTCACAGATATGTAATATTGGATCATTTTCCTCAATAAATAAATGACCAAGTATAATATTTTTGTCTCATTTGTTTAACTGGGTTTTCTTTATCTACTTTTAGGACTTGTGTGAAAATCTGATGATGTTTTAGGTCATATTTATGCAGAAATATAGAAAATTCTAAAGGGTTCACAAACTTTCAAGCACCACTGTATATTGTTTTTGCGCCAAACATATCTTTTACAATTAGGCCCAAAAATTTCTACCTTCATCTCATCATCAGACACATTAGCCATATGGTTTGGGGAGATTTAGGTGGGTTTGGATTTTTTTGTCAGAAAGGGCTGCTATCTAGCCACTCCACATGTATGAAGAATACAAGAGACTGTTGTCAGCTCCTTTAATGTTGCTGTAGGTCTCTTTTCAGCTTCCTAGTTAAAATTTTTGTTTTGTCCTTTCATCAGCTTGGAGGGACAGCCTGTTCTTAGTAATGTTTCAGTGGTGCCCCATTTTCTCCATTTGTTGATGATGGTCTTCACAGGGTTCCATGCAGGGGCGATTTCTCAGAGACAACAAGGGAAGCCGAGCTTCCCCTAAAATTCTCTCCCCAAACTGCGGCGTCTACGACGTTGAATTCTCATTAAAACAATAACTTGCATAACATAATATATGCCCAAGATTGTATTTATATTCATAACTATCCTGTAACTTATTTGAGTGATGTCTGACAAACTTGCAGTTCGCTACGAGAATCACCTTTGCTGCCAGGCTGTAACCTTTCTTATTTCAATGGGCTCTATGGACTGGCAGCAGTGTTGCCAGATTGGGCGGTTTTAAGTGCATTTTGGCAGGTTTTGAATATATTTTGGGATGGAAAACGTCAGCAGTATCTGGCAACACTGACTGGCAGCCGGGTATCCGTTGCAGTCTACGAGACGGCTCTGAACAGCCAATTTCGGCTAGTTGTTATTGGTTAAAATCAACAAAATCGTCACTTCCAGGGAAGCCGGGCTTCTCTGGGACTAAACGAGACAGTGGGAGGGACAAGAAGCCGGGCTGATAAAGGATTATTGGAGGTAGTGTTTGAAAGACATGAGGAGGGCGGTACTTCGGCGAGGAACACGGAAGTATGATCAGTCAGTCCCTAGCGGATGTCGAGAAAGTGTAGTCGTGTGCCAAAGTGCTGTCCGAATTTATTTTCAAATAAACGGTTCTTCTCATTGATGTCTCCGTACATTACTCTGTAAATAAATGTAAATATTACTCATTGTGCTCTGTTAACTTTCATCCATTCTATCAGTTTGATCATTCGCGAATTCACTCATTTATTTCATTTGTAGTTCAATCTGGTTGTAGGCTAGCCTGAGCCTTATTGGGATCTGCAGTGCTAGCTGCTAACAGAAATTGGTGAAGTCTCTGGAAAGCACAACCAGCTAGTATGACAGGGTCACAGACCATTTTCTGGAAAAGGAGCAGAGGGCAGAATTTGTGTATAAATAGTGTGCATCATATAATGTTCATGAATCTGAAGTGTGTATATTGTTCAGTAATGTTAAGAGAATGGTGGGCTCTGTGTTATAGGTTATACCTGGGTATGATATTCAAGGTTCTGTGTGTTGCATAGTCTACCTGGTTATGAATTTCCAGACTGTGTTGCAGAAGATGTTCAAGGATGTGTTGCACAGCTGGGTGTTGTGTTAAAGACTCTGTGTTGCATATCAGGGTATGATGTTCAAGGCTCTTCGTTGAATAGCCAGTGATTTTTGGATGTTTGATATTTTTGATTAAGGATATGAGGCACTAGCCTGGCAAGCCAGACTATAACATGAAATGTACAAGCAAAAATACTTTCTGCCACTAGGTAGGGTTGTCTAGTTCACTATGCTAATGGGGCACACTTTTCTATGCTTTGATATCCGGCCTACAGGTTTTACGATGAATGCGTAAAATGGGCTTCCCCTGTTTTAAAAACCAGCAGCCGCTACTGGTTCCATGGTATATCTAATGTTTCTAGAAATTCTTTTTGATTTCCTCTCATGCTCAAAACATTTTGACAGTGAGATCCAGTACATGCTTTAAGCTCCTTGGGAGACCACTGGCTTCAGCAGTTAAAGGAAATCAAGAAACAACTGATCTTTATTTGGGGTTTATCAGACTTACTTCACAGATGACAGGTGTATGGTAATTATTTTGATCATGACTTTGAAAGTGACTGGTTAATTCTAAAAACACAGTGACATGGCCCATTATAAAAGGGTGTATATACTTCTGCACCAGATTGCTGGGAAAAAAAATCCCCTAAAATTATCCTAGTATATCTTTTTTTTTTTTCACTTGAATTTTGTTGGTTTTCTTTTGTTGGTTGTTTGGTGTTTTTGTGAGATCATGCAAAGTTTATCACTTAGATCAATGTACTTTTGGGTCAGTTTGCCAAACTTGGGATGAGTGTGTCCCCTTGTGCTAAGTGTTCTCTTCAGATTTCTCTCACTTATGTGAAAACCATGCCACTGCTGAGCACCGATTTCATGTATTTATGTTTGAGGCCAATCTCAATAAAAAATAAAATCTTATGAAAGTCATTATCATCATATCTTGTCATGCCACTGCTGTATCCATAGGAGAGTAGTGTTATTTGCTTCCATCAGGTCTTGGTCAGAGCATGTGGGTCCCAGTGGGCATCTGAGGAGGATGTGGTGCACGGTCTGTAGTGTCCCACCACAGGGACACTCAGCACTGATGACTAATCCCCACTTATAGAGACTGTCTCCAGTTTTGCCCACTTTTGCTCTTGTTCTATTTAGTTGTTCTACTCAGTGTTTTCTAGTGAAAATTGTTCTACTGGGCAGGCTTTCACTTGGGCTTGGCAGGACCTCATTGAGTGGGCACTAATTGCTCTTCCTCCACTTTTTCAATCTATAGGCCATGGACTGTGTTCGCTCCAGGCCCTCCACTACCATGAAGTTTTCACGAGATTTTAATCGTCGTCTTACTTCCTGGTGACCATAAAGTGGATGTTTGGGGCCATTTTGGTGTTTATATCTTTCTGCTTTTGCATTGGTTTCTCGACAGAGGTGGGGCAGTGCTATGCCTGCCAATCTAGATAAAACTGGTAGGGGTGTTGCTTTTAATGTGCCAGTGATTATCTGCCATGATTTGTTTAGCTCTGGGTCGATTTTGTGTGCATGACACAATCTTACCCATACTGGTGAGCAATATTCTGCAGTGGAACAGCATAGTGCCAGAGCTGTTTGCTTCAGAGTTTTGGGATCTGCTCCCCAGGTAGTGCTGGATAGTCTGCTGAGGAGATTCGTTCTAGTTGACAGTTTATTTCTGAGTTTGTTGATATGTTCTCTTTAAAGGATGATGTTCTGTCAAGGGTAACACCTAGGTAGATTGGCTGTGGGTGGTTTTCCAGTTCCCTATTGCCCCATCTGACACTAATACCCTGTCCACACTAGGGATTTTGTACCGATACGATACTACTTTCGTACCGCAAGACCTGTCCACACTAGCAACTATACCGGTACTGTAGCGGTATAACTGTATCGGTACGAAACCCACAAATGTACGGGTTTCATACCGGTACTAGCCTAGTAAACTAGACCCACCCGCCTAGCGGCCAAAAATATTTTTGCCTAGCGAGTAGGTCTAGCCTCGCACCATATAAACAAAAACACCCCGGGCATCAAATAGTGCCCGCCAATCACAACGCAAGGTTTTTGTTTGGATTCTTTGGGCGGGCTTTTGCAGGAGTGACGACAAAGCTGCGCGACGCTGGAGAAAGCACAACAGGAAAGATGGCTACGGCTAGTGAACAGCGTGCGTTTGACTCCGCTTTGGAATCAGTTTTAGAAGAATTAGACTTGGAGTTTTCGTTGAAACATGAGCAGGAAGAGGCTCTCCACTCATTCCTTTTCAAGAAGGACATTTTCGCTGTTTTGCCGACCAGCTATGGCAAAAGTCTGATCTACCAGCTGGCTCCGCTGGTAGCCAAAAGGATGGGGCTAGTTTGTGCAGTACGAAGAATTAATAAACAGCTTTGAAACATTACTTTTTGATTGTTTCTTATTTTCCCGTTATTTTAAATTTAAGGGAAATTATTTCACCAAACACCACTAAATAAAAACTCTCAAAAACAGTTTAAGCAAACCCTTGAAAAACACTTGAAAAAAATAAGAGTGTATGTTAAGTATGTGGTACAGACTCCAAACTTGTGGTCATTATCTCCAAACTTCTTAATATCTAGAACCTGTTTATTAATTAATACGCATTTTGAAAAATTATTTATTTCAAGGTCTCCCCCACTGCTTTCTGTCGCTCTGACTGCGTCACAGTCACTGTTGCGCTGATTGGTCAGAGCGTTGGCCTATACGCACAGAGACAGTTTGAAAGACAGCGGTTTGTTCCACCCCCACCCTTCAGAAATGTCTACGGATCGAGGCCAGACTAAATATTCACATTTAATCTGGCTTGCCAGGCTATACCGGTACAGTATCGGTACTGTAGCGCTTCGCTGTAGTGTGGACAGATGAAGCGGTTCTGTATCGATACAAATATAATGCACATGCACAGTGAACCATTCCTACTTCTTCGCTGTCTTCGCTGAATAAAATAGTGAAGAATGGAGATTCGTTTTCTTTGTTTCTTTCTCAACTGCCTAGCGCGTTTTATACGATTCAACTGAATAGATGACCACCAGAAATACAGACTGTACATTGACAACAAAAAGCACACACACGTTGTTTCATCCGCCATATTCTCGGAAGGAAGTTACTCGGTAACCATGGAAACATTTCGCGCACGCGCATTTCAACTACCGTGAAAGAAAACCGCAAACATTTCTTGTTAGTGTGGACAGATGCACTAAACTGTACCGGTATACTTTGTATCGATACAGTTATACCACTATCGTACCGGTATATATGTGAACACAGCTTTAGTTTCCTGTTTTCTTGGTGATTATTAAGATGGAAAGCACACACCTGTGTTTTGCTGAGGTTAGAGTTCAGGTACCATTGTTTGTAGGATGTAGAAAGAGTGTTTAGGACATTTGATAATCTTTCTTCAATTGTGAACAAAGAGCCTGACTGTGTGGCAATGCAGAGATCATCTATATGAACCTGCAGATGTTCTGGTACTGTGGTTGATCATTTGTATTTTAAACAACACTGGAGCCAGCACTGAGCCCTGTGGGAGTCCATTGTTCTGAACTCTCCACCTCCTTCACCTGCCATCCATTTCCACAAAGAATCACCAATTTACAAGCAGTGACTCTATTATGCAAACCAGAGTATTGTTCCAAACTCTTTGGGCCACTTTTAGCAGAAGTTTCCTGTGGTTCACTGTGTCATAAGCAGCTGTGAGTTCAACAAAAAATGCACCGGTGATTTGTCTGGTCTTAAACCCATCCTCGATGTATTGTGTCAGGTTCAATACCTGACTGCAGCATGATTGTCCAGGTTGGAAGCCAACTTTGTCAGGTGACAGTTGTTCTTCAACAGATGGAACTAAGCATGCCTATGAAAGTTATGTGAGATTGTGAACAGATTTTATTGAGGTCAGTGTACTTCTAGGTCAGTTCGGCAACATGGAAACGGCTGTAGTGGAGGCTAACCACACAAACAACATTTACGCACCTCCTACATTTCTGAAATGGTGTATATGCACCTCTAAACAGAGTATACACAACTATAAGCTTTGCTAGCATTAGAATTTCATATTGTTCTACAAGTGCAAGCCATAGTACAGTATATTCAAAATTGCGCTGCATTATCAGCATTTATGTGAACTAGACTGTGTGACCAATCACCAGAGATATTCTTAGAGTATCTCTGCCAATAACATCATCTCATGCAAGAGGGCTGTGTTGGGCAAGTTCAGACTTAACAAGAGCTAGGTCAAAGTTCAGTTCACACATTAAAATTAACTAAATCATGTTCATAGTTCACAGTCCCAAAAACGAGTTAGCCTAGTTCACGTTCATTTCAGGTTTTTCTAATGAGCTGCTCCAAATCCAAAGTGAAATTTTTGATCAGCTTATTTCACCTACAATTAGAAAGCTCCTGGAGTCTACTTTATTGATATAAGCAAAATCAGTAGCATCACAACCAGCGCATTGGAGTGTACTGCCATAATACAACACTGGTCAAGAGAAAGAACACGCAAGAAAATTGAGATGATCGCATAATAATTTTCCAAAGTGTAATCCTGAGACATCGTAAAACATCGTATTTCATATCACCGTATGAAAGCTAAATTTTTGCCTATTGGGCGGCATGTTGGTGTAGTGGTCAGCACCGTCGCCTCACAGCAAGAAGGTCCTGGGTTCAAGCCCAGCAGCCAACGAGGGCCTTTCTGTGTGGAGTTTGCATGTTCTCTGCGTGGGTTTCCTCCACAGTCTAAAGACATGCAGTTAGGCTAATTGATGGTTCTAAATTGACCATAGGTGTGAATGGTTGTGTGTCTCTATTGCCGCTTTGCCACTACAAACGCGGCTGAGCCGTGCCGTGCCGAGTCGAGCTGAGTCGAGCTGAGCGGGGCTGTTGGAGTTGCATTTCGACTACAACCGCGCTGAACCGTGCTGGCTGGAAGTGGGTGGACACATTGGGTGGAGTTAGTGAAAGTGGGTGGACGTCACGTGATGTCGTTAAGCAGCGCAAACAGTGACATCAGTGACAGTGGCGGAACAAGTCAGAGCCGGGCCGGGGGCGGGGCAAATTACCGGGCCCTTTATTAAAGCTTATCATAACATCATTTTAGGCTACAAAATGTCCGCAACTGCGGTGTTTACCAATTTCAACACTACCGGGTGCAACTATATGTTATTTAGTACATCAAGTCCTTCAAACGAACATGTAACTCAGAAACAAAAAACATTAGGATACTGTACATGGCTCATAATAAAACATCAATAGCCTATACTGCGCGCATTATTTGAAGGGCATACGAATGAGCGCTCAGAGGTTGCAACGGTGACAGGAAGAGTCAGAAATAAAAGGAGGGCGGTGCAAACCTCACTGAATGCACTGTGTTTACCAATTTCAACACTACGGGGTGCAACTATGTTATTTTGTACATTAAGTCCTTCAAACGAACATGTAACTCAGAAACAAAAAAACATTAGGCGACATACTGTACATGGCTCATAATAAAACATCAATAGCCTACTGCGCGCATTATTTGAAGGGCATACGACGAGCCTTGCGCTCCGCGAACTCGTCCACGATGCTCTGTATGTCACTGATTCAGTGATCTTTTAAGCGGTAGTCTCACGACCCGAATAGTAAACAATAAACATGGAGGACATGGAGTCGTTAGTGTTGCTGGTCTTGGTGCTGTGGCTTGTTGTCACCGACAACGCCAACAGATACTGGCAAGAGCGTATAGATGAGGCGAGGCGCATAAGGCTTCAGAAATTCTCGTAATTCGTAATTCTTCTTCTTCCGGGTTTGCGGTGTTTACAGATCCCAGCGCGCTCGCGGGGCGTGTGTGGGCATGTGAGGACACTCCTCCTCACCAATCAGTGCACAGGGGAGTGTCTGCTCACGCCCCCAACCTCAGTCGGCACGGTTTGGCTCGCTTCAGCCCCACTCCAAAACGGTGCGAGTTTTAGGGGCTAAGCAGGGCTGAAACGAGCTGAGTCGTGCTGGTTTTTGGTAGTCGAAACGCGAGCCGTGTCGGGCTGAAGTGAGCTGAAGCAAGCTGAAGTGAGCTGAAAAAGTGTAGTGGAAAAGGGCCATATGTGTTAGCCCTGCGATGACCTGGCGACTTGTCCAGGGTGTACCCCACCTCTTGCCCATAGTCAACTGGGATAGGCTCCAGGTTGCCTGCGACCCTGTACAGGATAAGTGGTTATAGATAATGGATGGATGGATTTTTGCCTATAGATAGTTTTCACTAACATCACGGCATTCCGGGGAACGCCCTCCAGCCGCCATATTGTGGGGCAAACAAAGGACCATCGCCATTACCGGCTACGTTATCTCGGACGAATTTATAAAGTTATATAGTCAGTTTTCTAAAATAAAGAACAATGTCGGCAAAATCAAGCAAATGGAAGTATATAGATACATTGGACGACATCTCACGACAACGGTATGCAGCCAAACTGTCCTTGATTGGGGGAATTGACCCCTACGAAGTGGACAAAGATGCATTTTCAAGTGACTATGCAGGGCTGCCATCCATATCGTACCCTGATATTGTGAACTATTTCGTGAATAGTAAAAGCGCCTACACACTTGACGACCTCAAAGCATACAAGTCGCTGGAGTCATACAATTATTTTGTCTGTGGCTGGGTCCGTGAAGTCCACCATATAAAAACAAGTGACAGTCGTGTCCTAATTACAGCCAAGGTATGTAACCATTGGAATTTTAGAGCTCTCAACACTGCATATAAATATATGTGTGTGTATAATATCGAGTTGATTTAAGACTATTATGAATACTGTGCAATATTACTTTGCATCGGAAAGCTGCGCACATTTTCGCGAAGCTGCGCAAATGTGCGCAGCTTTCCGATTCACTGTTTTTTTCTCATCCTTATACTTCCTATGTTTCATGGACTGTAACGGATTTGCTTATTTAGTAATTTTAATACAGAATTTACTTTGAAATTATAATCAGACACTCCAACGCCCCCCCTAAAAAAAAATCGAATCTGCGCGATTCAGCTGTGAAAAAGGAGCCATCCGCCAAAAGGCGCGCTGTTTGCATCCCTGCACAGAATAGACCTAAAATGTTTTTCAAAAATGACCCTTGCGTGAGTGAAGTTACAAGTGTCAAATAGAAACGTGACAAATGAGCGATATTAAGTGTACATTACAATGTAAACGTACACTCAGCGGTTCCAGTTGGGCATTCTCAAGAGATTGTTTACACAATGTTTTGGTTTCCAAAAACAAACTTAAACACAATTGATTGTTTATTTAAACAACTTACCACTTATAAAATGATCGAAGCAGACTTTGCTGTGTTTGGAAGGCTGATAATCCTTGCGGTTGATTCTTGCAAGCCATAGATTTCTCCTTTGTATGCTGAGTTTCTTTGTTTGCTCGCCTTCGTGCTCCCGTACAGTGGGAATTCCATAAAAGCTCCGCTTGACGTCATCATCTGACCTATTACGACAGCCGTGAATACAACAGGTGTGCACCATTGCTAGCTTTAAATAGCCTGCTTGGGTTCTTTTGAAGACTTTGTACTCGCGCGTTACAATGTGTGCTCAGTGACCCGTACGGTAAGCTTGACCCGCAAGATGGCCGCCACCAGGGAATCCCCGACTCTGTGACGTCATGTGAAAACTATCTATTATCCCTACTTCTGGTGTGTGTTTACGTTCATGTTCATTAGTTGCAAACCAATACATTCACGTCGCCATTGGAGCTCTGTAGCATACAGCACTATGTGGTTAAAAAAAAAAATACACCAAATACACACACACACTTTACACGTACTTTTTTTGAAAGTTGATTATGCGAAACAAAACACCCTACTTAGGTACTACTACACTACTATACAAGCATAATTACTCCATTTAACCAGTACACAGGGATTCACTGAGCAGGTCATAAATGGGGGAATAATGTCACCTGGTACAGACAGCTTATTAGCAAGCCTATTGCAAAAAATCATGTTACACTAACTTCATTATAAACAGCATGACCTTTAGCTATACCTCTGCACATTCTTCTATCTCACTCAGGGTTATTTGGCTCTGTGAGTGCTGTAGTCAGTCTCTGAACTCTCTATTTGTGCATCTCTGTTTCTGTGTGAGTAATTGGAGGAGCTTCTGAATGGGGCTTTAATGAGGTACATTTGCACAGAGCGGCACTTTAGGTCCCAGCCGTTATTAAGGCAAGTAATTACACAAATCTCCAGGAAAACCAGGAACAATCTATACAGAAACCAAACCAATGTCTAGAGCTTACAGTCAATAATAGTGTCATGGCAATTGTGCAAACAGAGAGAGAGAGAGAGAATTATCATCTTTTATCATATGTTACAGATGGCAAACTTTGGTAAAGTAACAACGTTTAATACATTAGAAAATTTTTCTTAATATCAGTATCAGAGAATTAACAGATAATATGACACTGGATCTGTTTGCTGGATATTCATCTATCACTTCTTTTTAGGACCCCTGTTATTTTTCACACTACGTACATCAGTTTGTGATTCATTTGGTTTTCCAATTTCCTTATTTGGGCATTATTTCCTTTTCTTATTATATCTCCTGCTGTCTCTTGATTGATTTCATCTGTTCCTTGGGTCCTGCCAAGTTTTTGTTTCTCCCCCAGTTCTTTGGAAGTCTTGCATATTTATAGAGCAATCCTAAGCTAATTCTAAGCCAAAAATGCTGAAAAATCGAATTTAGTTTTTCTGCCAATTACATACTTAGATATCTCTACTTTTTGTATATATACTGTATATCTCAGCAAAAAAGTAGAAACATTTTATTTCGGTTACTTTCTAACTTTACCTTGGCTATCTGCAGCAGTAGTGCCTCAAAGGTTAAGGCCCTGGTTTGCAGATCAGAAGGTCAGAGGTTCAAGCCCTAGCACCGCTAAGCTGTCACTGTCGCTTGTCAACTTGAGCAAGGCCCTTAACCCTCTCTACTCCAGGGGTGTTGTATCATGGTTGACCCTTTGCTCTGACCCCAGCTTTCTAATAAGCTGGGATATGCGAAGAAAAAACGAACATTCACTCTGTTGTAATGCATATGTGACAAATAAAGGCTTCTTCTAAATGAGCTGTGTCAAGAATGTGCTTTGAAAGAGTCACTGCAAATCAATACCAAGTTCAGACTGATCAAATTTCTACCCTGATCACAGTGGTCTCTTCCAGGACGTCAATGTCTCCATCTAAAGTACACAAGGACTTACTGACTGGCTTTAATGTATGGAAATTATGTAAATCATATGCTATGCCCTTCACAGCACCAGATCTCAATACAATTGAACTGAAGCTATGGGAGATGTTGGATCGATATGTTAGCGCTCTCCACCACCATCATCAAAATATCAGTTAAGGGACTATCTTTTGGAAGAATTGACTTCATCTCCAGGACAGTTACATAAGTGACCTAAAACCTTTACATTGTTATTTTTTTTCCCTTTAATTTTCACCCATTTGTATATAAAAGCTTAGAAAGATACCACCTGGGCCAAAGATTAACAACATTCAAGCACAAAACAGCAATGGTAATCAGCATGTATACTCATTGAGATAAAGTACACTTCAAGCTTTAATGTTTGATTTTGGGCTCTTGATTTGCACTACACATTATTTGTGCAATTACCTTAATGTAAAGCTTGAAAACAGGCTGCAATACTTTGGAATCTTATGAGTTTCCACATCTCTTGTTCTCAGAGTACAGCACTAAAGAGTGCAGTCTATGCATTATACAGTGCTCTATGCATCATTACCCAAGAAGCAGACTGCTGCACTACAAGCATGCATATGTGCTGAAAAGTCCATTCCCTGGAGAGTGTTATGCCATGCTACTGGCTGTAACTGCAGACTAACACCTGGGGAAATTACCTCATGACTACGACTAAGCAAAAGGTTTGGGCATGAAGAGAAGAATAGCACATTTTAGTTCTGTTTGCAAGTCCAGTCTGCAATACATGATTTGATCAGATAGATACTTCATAGTTCTGTGTGCATAAGGAATTTTTTTGTATCCATTAAAAAAAAACCCGCTCAATGCATGTCAATGAATGTAGCATTAGATGGAGTGATGCGTTTTGGTGTGTGTCTTAAAGGGAAGGAGGTACCTGGGGATGAACCCAGGTATCCCATGTATACTTATATAATCATTCTCTCTCACTTGTTCTCATAGATCAGTATACCCGGTCATCCAATAAAAAATAGTTACTCAGAAATGTACTTCTGCCAAAATGCACGCGGATATGCAGACTTATCAGCCAGGAGAAAATGATCTGTCCAAGACATTCATGCCAGTGGTAAGAAAGCTAGAAGAAAAAAAAAATAACCACAGTTTGCAGCACACATCCCGAGCTATACGATCCAGTGCTAAAAATATAAACCAAGTTCACGGTGAGCCACGGCCTGCGTACTCTGTGTGTGTGTGGGTACATGTCTATCGGATTATAGCGCAAAATACATACCTTTCACCTAACATCAATCTTCATTCACAGACAGGCCTGACAAGACAGCAAAGCACATCACTGTACTTTCTGCTATATCATGAACATAGTTTAAGCCTACTATTTCTGCGTGTAATAATCCTTCCCTAGTATTCCACTGTAGAATAAGGTGCCATTTTCCCTGCAGTTCTTACCAACATTCTGCCTCTGTTTAAAACTACACTTTGTATTTGCATGGTGATTATTTCTTTTCTTTTCAGTTTTTTTCATTTCATTATAAACACTACCTTAAAAGTGTTCATTCTATCCTTGTCTATGTATTTTTCTGCCTCTGTCTCAGAACTGTTGCTGTCAGCAAGTCCCAAAGGTGTTCCTAAAAGCCAGTGCAGAGCTGCTGAGAAAGAGTGAAAGCATTTCGATGTTCGTTCCTCCCGTAGCCCCAGCCTCCATTATTTTGTCGCTGCTTCTCTCTGTACATTCCCTAAACTATCAACCCAGTTAATACAAATGAGAAAACCTCTCTGATTATTCTCGTTGCAAGCCATTTTCCTGAAAAAGTAAACGCAAAGAAACACAAAACATCTCCTAAATGCTTTGACACATGTGACAGTCAAAATCAGTTGCTTTAATTATTATGCACAATTTCTATCGCTGTTGGATGCCGGGAGACATCAACACACTCCAGTGCATCAAAGGCACAATTAAATAAGCAACCGCAGCATGTATAGAAGACACATAGTGATTCATAGCTGACATTTGCTATAGTGCTGTATTGTAATGTTCTTTCCAGTAATGCCCTCACTCTCCATGGGCATCTGAACTGTGTCTCTCTTTCTTTTTCATCATCCATCTATCTGTCACACTCTTTGTCTGTTTGTCTGCACAACTCACCCACTGAAAAGTTCAGCATTTGAATTCTATGACTTTACACGTTAAAATAAAAAGCACTTCACTGATTAATGTGTACAGCGTGCGAGTGAGAAGAACGGCTGTCAGCATAGTAACAGGTTCATGGGGACTCTCACACACACACACACACACACACACACACACACTACTCTACTTGTACAAAGTTAATAAATCTCTATTTATCATTGCACATTTTAGAATTGACTCACTTTCAGTAAGCACTTTATCCTGGTTAGGGTCACGGTGAAATTGGAGCCCATCCTAAGAACTCTGGTAGTGAGGCAGGAAAATATCCTGCATGGGATGCCATTATATACCATAATACACACACATTCACACACCCAGAACAAAGGACAATTTATCTTGGTTTACAGTTATTTAGCACAAAAGTCTTTTAGCACAAATCCAAAGTCTTTTAGCACAAGTTCTAAAGTCTCTTAGCACAACTCTAAGTTCTTTACCACAAGATCCAAGAACACTTAATCTTTATTATGAATACTTACTGATCATGTTTAAAGATGTTTGATTTTTAATGAAAGTTGCCAAGATTCCGATAGAAAACGAGCGAATGTATTTCCCCACTCTGCCATCTTGAAACCATGGCGGTTTTGATGTAGCCCATATGTTACTCACCAATCCTCCCTCCAAATTATTTAACACAGCATGTACCCTGACAGTACACCACTACAGCAAAACTTCCAGGTTTGTTTTGTCTTTATTAAAGTGCTATGCTTAAATTATATCATATTTATTATTTACAATTTGCTAATTTAATCAACTGTGGGTGGTAAAAGAGAGCAACTGGACTTGCTTGAAGATTCTTGAAGACGTTTCACCTCTCATCTGAATGGATTACCCTAACAGGCAATCCACTGATCATCCTAACGACTCTCAAGGCCATTCACAACCAGCCCCCAGTTGACCCACACCAACAGGATGACTCAGGCTACATCCACACGACATGGCAACGAGATTTTATTCAAAAAAATATCGCGTCCACATGGGCAACGGATCAGTAAAATATCAGGTACATATGGCAACACAACGCTTGCTGCAAACGATGCAATACACATGCCACACCTCTAGGGGCACTGTAAAACGGTCCCATCGGAGACACCAGAACAATAGAAGAAGTAGACGCATGCGCATAAACCCCTTCTTCTACCCGGTGTGAAGCACTGTCAGGAATAAACACACAACAAGAAGATGGCTGTGACTACGCGAGGAAATCGTGCCTTCTGTGTGTACAAATTAGTTTTATTAGTGTGCATACTTTTATATAACTTAATTTTCTTATTGTGTGTGAACATTTTGAAAAGCATTTTTATATAATTTATATAACTTTTTATATTGTGTGTGAACATTTTGAAAAGCAGCCTTATCCAATAAAAAAAAAGAAATTCAAGAAATGGTTCAGTTACTTGTTTATTTAAAAGAAAAGCTGTATACAAAAGTGAATGCAATAAAGTGGTTCATACAAAACAGCGAGAGTGCTGCTTGTTCTAGTCATGTGGTTGTGACGTCATCGTAAACAAATCCGTTCTACTCATCCAGACGACTTCGCAACGGCGCCGTTGCCAGATTTTTCCACTCTGGAACCCGTTCTCAAAAAATATCGTTGTAGGGCACCCAAAACGCCGGTGCCGTGTGGACGCCAGGCCGAAATGATAAACAATTTTATCAGATTCAACTGAATCCGTTGCCGTGTGGACAGGGCCTCAGGCTACATCCACACGACAATGGCAACGAGATTTTTTTTTTAAATATCGCGTCCACATGGGCAACGGATCAGTAAAATATCAGGTTCATATGGCAACGCAACGCTTGCTGAAAACAATGCAATACACATGCCACACCTCTACGTGCGCTGTAAGACGGTCCCATCGGAGACACCAGAACAATAGAAGAAGTAGACGCATGTGCATAAACCCCTTCTTCTGTAGCATCAGCCACATAAAGTTTTGATTATTAATCAGTAGCATAAAACGAAAGATGCGGAAAGAGGAATGAATGGGGGTAGATGGAAGCCGGTACGCCAACATTCTGATATCCTCCAGAATTCTTTAATGGTCCGGAATAAATTGAATGCTACACGTTGATGGATTACTTTGTTCTTCTACACCCTTTTTGAGGAATGTATTGTCGGACTTAAACCAACATCTGCAGAGGTGAGATCGCTCCTTTTTTTTTTCCTATTTTTGCTGGCGGGATTGTTTTTGTTTTTGGAAAGCGCACGGGCGGTGCGTGGTTTGGTTATACTCAGTACTTCCGCAGTGTTTGGACTAAAGACTCTGCCCTAAGGGCTATTCTCTCTCTCTCTCTCTCTCTCTCTCACTTTGCACCATTACACAATAAATATTCACAGTGAAAATATTTTGTAAGCGCGTTTCATGAACCAAGTTATAGGATTTGTTGACAACTCGCATCGAGTTCGTTACACTTCTACCCGGCGTGAAGCACTGACAGTCATGTGGTTGTGACGTCATCGTAAACAAATCCGTTCTACTCATCCAGACGACTTCGCAACGGCGCCGTTGCCAGATTTTTTCACTCTGGAACCCGTTCTCAAAAGATTTCGTTTTGGGGCACCCAAAACGCCGGTGCCATGTGGACGCCAGGCCGAAACGATAAACAATTTTATCAGATTCACCTGAATCCATTGCCGTGTGGACAGGGCTTCAATGACACCTTAGATGAGCTTTTCATCCATGAGAGGATAAATACCTGATGCTCCCTACCAGTCAGACAGAACTGAAGAAGCCTTTCGGATGAGAGGTGAAACGTCTTCAAGAATCTTCAAGCAAGTCCAGTTGCTCTCTTTTACCACCCACAGTTTACCATGACCTGGATGACTGAGAATCTTCACAGACTAATTTAATCAAGAATGAAAAGTCAAGCGAAATTTACAAGAGGATAAGAGTTTAAAGAAAGCTTTTTGTTTGCTCTTTATTTAAAAAAATTTTACAAAAGAAAAAAGGTCGAAAGAAAGGAAAACTATGTACAGCTATTTCAATTATTTTATTAAGCTACTTACATTTTAGATAATTGCTGTGACTTCTAAATGCAAGAGAGTGAAATAATTACACTTGAAACAACAGCAAAAAAAACCCTGATAATCAATTAAACTGCAGGTGCCACTAAAAATGCACACAATTTAAGAAGTTGGAAGACATTAATTTCATTTTTTTTATATCAAGATGAGTATTCTTTTATTATTATTATTATTATTATTGTGACCATAATCCAGGGTTGTGCTAAAGAACATAGAGTTGTGCTAAGAGACTTTAGAACTTGTGCTAAAAGACTTTAGATTTGTGCTAAAAGACTTGCACGAAAAGACTTGTGCTAAATAACCGGATACCTTTATCTTAACCAATCCACCTACTGCCATTTTTGGAAGGTGGGAGGAAACTGGAGAGCCCGGAAGAAACCCATGGGGAAAACATACACAAACTCCATTTTGACAGGAAGTCAAGCTCAGGATTGAACAAGGAACCCATGAGCTGTAAGGCAGCAATACTACCTGTTGCACCACCACACCACTGTTAGAGTGATTAGTATTACTGGATTGTGCAGAATGATCCACATTCAGTGTTAAGTTTCAAAACTTGCATCAATGTTTAATAACGAGATGGAATGATGTGGCCCTTATGGCCTTTAGGAGGGGACTTTGTGTATATCTGATCACTGGCTAAACATTCCATAACAAATCAGCTACACTACACTCACTTATTGAGCTCTCCATATGTTTGGATAATCTTCTTGAGCATCGCAGGTGGGTTGAGTCACTCATTAACTTCAGTCGAGTGTTCAAGCTCTCCTATCAGTGTGCCCAAGCCATTGGCAGGTCTCAATTCTTCTCAAGCATAAAGGCAACAGCAATACAAAGACAGTCTCTGCTTGTATTGTGGAGAACCGCTCACTCCTGTAATCAAAGCATGAGTGGCAGTCTGGAAGGCTGATGTGGTGAGTGTGATATCTGAAAAATTGGTTTCTCATCCATTTCCACTGTCTGCAGGATATTTCACTGATTACTGTCTACTTAGATATGGAGATCACCACCACAGCTATATCTACAGCTCTAAAGATTCAAGCCCTCGAGGAAAGACCAGTGAGATTAGGAACCATCACACACACACAGACACACCACTTGATACCTCCTCTTCACAGTCGGGCCTGAGGCAAAAAAAACCCCCAAACCCCAACCCAAAACTGCCCCTTTATCTTAGAACTCTCATGGCTCCAAAAACACAACCCTCACATCAACTGGGAGGCCCTATACATTGTTGCATGGTCTGACTCCTGTACCTGATCATGTATCCTAAAGCCCCAGTTGCTACTAACCTCCACTTCAGTGGAAAGTCCCTCTAACTTAGCCCAAGTAGTGATTCCTGCTCAATTTCAGAGCCTGTTAGAGGTCTTTTTTAACAGGGAGGTCCATGTTGTTCCTTGTTCCCTTACATTATTACTATGACCATGTGACTGTACTAGTACAAGGCACAGTATCACTAAGATGAAGACCTTACCCACTATCCCCAACAGAATTCAAGGCTATGGACAAATACATTTCCAAAGCTTTCAACCAATGGTATATCAGGTCCCTCTAGGTCTGTGTCCTCATCAACTAGTATATGGTTCACAATAACATGATGGTAAAATTTCCCTAATCCCAACATTTTGGACCATCAGCTTTAGAACAAGTAAAAGTAACAAGTACCATGCTAGAATTATGCAGTACAATATAACCTTGCCTGAATCTGATGTGGCGATAAGTGGAAGACTGCAATCAACGCTAATTAAGGACATTATGAATATTTAGTAATGAACTGTGGCTTGGTAAATGCCCCTTCTCTCTCCCAGGCCTTTATTAATGATTAAAGGATGATTTTGCAGAGATGCCAGATCACTTTCTTCGAACATATGTTGATATTTTCAACTATCTATCGACTTCCTTTCTTTATCTGAGCATGTCACATATGTCAGGATTTTACTTAAGAGACATTCTGGAGAACACTTTATTTGTCACGACCAAGAAGTGTAAATGACACAAGCAAAGGGTGTAATTTCTAAGTTACAGCATTAGCCTGTAGGGGTTCATCATGGGTGACAAACGACATGAGATAATACAAATCTGACACCGGGTTAAAAAGGGCAGATTTATTCAAGCTTACATTTCAAGGTAAATTAGACTAAACCCTAAAGTAACCCTGACTATAAACCTACCTTCTAAATGTTCATTTTACCTGATGCCTAAACCTACATTTCAAACTAACCTAACACTAACCATAACCAACAACAAACATTTTTTAAAAAACATATATTTAAGTAAGGGGTGGTGTAGTGGTTAGCGCTGTCGCCTCACAGCAAGAAGGTTCTGGGTTTGAGCCCAGTGGCTGACAGGTGGCCTTTCTGTGTGGAGTTTGCATGTTTGCCGGGTGCTCCGGTTTCCCCCACAATCCAAAGACATGCAGGTTAGGCTAATTGGTGGCTCTAAATTGACCGTAGGTGTGAATGTGAGTGTGAATGGTTGTTTGTCTCTATGTGTCAGCCCTGCGATGATCTGGCGATTTGTCCAGGGTGTACCCCGCCTCTCGCCCATAGTCAGCTGGGATAGGCTCCAGCTTGCTCACCGACCCTGCACAGGATAAGCAGTTATGGATAATGGATGGATGGATATTTAAGTAAGAACTAGCCTGGGTAATTTCATAAATTGCTTTTGACACTTTTCGCAACGTATGCACAACACAAATATATGCAAGTCACTAGTAAGCATTACAAAAATATATAAAATTGTGTATGTGTGAGAAAACAGAGTCTTACAGAGAGTTTTCTATTTTATGGTGGCTTTATTGTATTTGTACAGTGTGTGGGTGTGGGCATTCCTTTTTATGCATTTCTTCATCCATTAGAAATCAACCCTGATAATTAAGAATGGTTTCGCATAAAATCGCAAATGACTCTTCTCCTTAATCTACATATACGTGCACAGTCATTCCACTACACACCTCATTAAAATATAAATGCAGGCATTTTGTTATAAAATAAAAGCGTGCAGTAACACACGAGTGACAAATTCACTATAAGTCACTCACCATAAGTAAAGTTACAGCATGTATTGTAAAAGAATATTAAACCAAAGAAGCTTAATAAATATAAGAACTATATTACTTGTTTTCTCTGAATAGCAACTACTTTACACTGCTTATAATAAAATGTTTTTAAACATTATCATTAGCAAATTTGCTGAATAAATCCCATATCGTATGACTTTTTAAAAACTATAAACAGCAAAAGTAATCTGTTAAAGTAAAAAGGCTGCACTGTGTGAAATCATTTTTATAGGGTTTTGTTAAATTCGCATTTCTGAGACATTAAATATATACTATGTGTTGAACAAGCAGCTGAAATTGTGTGCTGCTACAGAAATGTTATTTTTGTCCCTATCATTAAAATCACATGTCTGAGGGTTCTCCAGAAACCTAAGTGTCTATCTCTGTACTCTGGGAATGATGGGGAGGACAGAAAAGCAACTGGGCTTCAATCGGCTGCTGCACAGAGTCACATCGTAAAAAAGGCTCCTTTATGTGGAATCGATGCAAAGCTGGATGAGTAGGAGTGTCCTGGTGCAGAGACATGCCATATATGTGCATGTTTCTCGCTGCAGCTTGCTTTTGTCTTAGCGGTGTTCAGCATCTGCTGTTACTCTTAATTACCCATAGAGGAGTAGCAGCACTGCTGCATTATACTGTATAACGTTGAGATTACATACAGTCTCAGTGAGCTTTTAATCCATGTTTTGATTCGAAGATCCCTGCAAACTCAGCCCTTCTCAGGGTAATTCACAGCTAGATTAGATGTGAACAGAAGCAACTTTATTACAAAAAGTCAATAAAAGCGTGTGGAGGATGGATTGCAAAATGAATCTGAATCTATTTAACAAAGCAGAGAGTCTCAAATGCTGAATGTTATATGATGCAGCTTTCCAGCTGCTCTAAAGGTGAGCAGGAATTAAATCCTGATTCTTTTTTTTTTCTCTTTCAGCATGTGGAGTCAAACAGAGATGAAAAGCCATGTGTAAATCAAATTTCCTGTGAAATCAAATTTATAAACTGCAACAAATATAGTGTCATAGGTTTGAGTTAAATTAGACGAGGAGTTTTTGTGTGATTATCATGGTATTTAGGACAGAATGGTCATACTCCGAGACTTGAAAAAAGAAAACTGCCAAAAAGTATTTCTTTTCCTTTTTGCTTTTTTGTTTTTTAACCCCATGCTAAGACCATTGCACAACTCGTAAACTTCAACAACTTTTTCTGGGACACACTAGTAGCAATGGAAAGTTCCTTAGTTTCACTTCATCATACCAATTTAGATAGTGCAAATGCAAGCAATGACTGCACAATGTGAAAAATGAGAAAAGGTAATGTAGTAAGAGCAGGTTATAAGAGCATTCACAGAACAGCAAGTACCTCTTACCTGTCTCACACTTCAGCCCAGTGAAGCCCTGTGCGCACACACACATGTTGGGAGAGATGCAGGTGCCGCCGTTCAGACATAGACCATCACACAAGGCTAAGGGTCAAACAGAAGTCACACACGTCAAGCTTAAACTGAGGCCATGTACACACGTAGCCGGGTATTTTTAAAACCGAACATTTTCCCCCCCTCCGTTTATAAAAATGTTTTATCCACACCACCTCGTCTTCGAAAAAAATCCCTTCCACACATAACCGAACATCTGCGTTTTCAATCACATTCATAAGCATTCCAAACCTGTAGATGGCATTATTTCCCCAAATCCTACCCCCTAATCACATCGCCTGTGCTCTTGGAGCAGTAGTTGGGCTTCTAAAATTAAACATGTAAATAGCACCTGCACAATAATTAACGCTTTCAAGGCACTACTCCGATCCATTACTCTTTAGCTAGCCGCACACTACGCCGATTTTCAGCGTACCGAGCCAACTGAAGTCGCGAGTCAGGCGTAAAGACTAGTTTTCGATGGTACCGACTCATCTCACAGCCGATTCGAAAAACTAATCGGGAGCCAGACTGATCGGCGAGAGTCGCTAGCAATAGCCAATCATATCTTTCGCATATAACACGTGACATCATTAAACACAATTTCTAGCGCGAGAAATACGTGTTGGTAGCACCTAATGCAGGTATATACTGTAATTCCACAGACTGAAGCTTTATCCATAGACACAGTGGGCTGGAAAGCCACTCTGCTCAAGTTGTGTGGCTGAATTCCAAATCGCTTTAACTCCCCTATACAAGTGCACTATTTAAGGTTGGGAATAATAGCTCATGCAGCCTAGATAGTGCGCTACATATTCCATGTTGTGTCATTTGTAATTCAGCCTGTAGCATCTTCAAGTGTTGGATTTAACAGTAACTATATCCAATAGCCAATCACAAAGCTATTAAGTTGTCACGTGTCGCTTCAATCGCGACTGCACTCGTCAACAGTCGGGGGATATGTGCGTGCCCTGTCGGGAGTCGGCTCTGAAATGGGTCGGTTCGGTACCGCGTGGATCGCCGTAGTGTGCGGCTAGCTTAAGTCCATGCTTAATCTGGCTTCTGCAGTAAACAAAGGTCGCACGTTTGACGTCAGGGCAGATTTGTTGTCATTTTTTTGGCGCAGATTGTGACGTTCGAAAACGCAAAACTCCGGTTATCTCTGTCTACACGAAAAGGCATACACGGAGTTTTCAAAAATCTTCACTTTGCCCGGAGTTTTTTTAAATATTCGTTTTTGATGTGTTTTCATGTGGATGACAGGCCAAAACGTAGAAAAATATCTTCGATTTAGCAGATACCCGGCTACGTGTGGACGGGGTCTGAGACTTACAAATAAATTTTAGGACTATGAGATTGATAGTCACACATAAATGGTAGAATGGATAGACGTACTCCATACTTATGAAGCTAATGTTAAACAGAGGTGCATTTGTTCAATAATTTCAGCAATTTCTTCATTTTCAACCTAATTTCTACCTGCTGCCTCTTTACAGTGCCTTGCAAAAGTATTCATCCCCCTTGGTGTTTGTCCTATTTTATCACGTTGCAAGCTGGAATTAAAATGGATTTTTGGAAGGTTAGCACCATTTGATTTACACAACATGCCTACCACTTTAAAGGTGCAAATTGTTGTTTTATTGTGACACAAATAATAATTAAGATGAAAAAAAACAGACATTCCATGTCCCAACAGCTAGCCGCTGTGTCCGGGGATCAGGTCGTCGAGGCCCCTGCCTTCGACTGCCACCCAATCCACACTGCACCAGTCCCCTACTGCTACCTCTGTGGGTGGTGAACCCACAGGAGGTCGGGCCCACGTCACCTCTTTGGGCTGAGCCTCCCTGGGGAGGTGTTCCAGGCATGTCCCCCCGGGAGGAGGCCCCGGGGAAGACCCAGGACACGCTGGAGGGACTATGTCTCTCGGCTGGCCTGAGAACGCCTCAGTGTTCTTCCCGAGGAGCTGACCGAGGTGTCTGGGGAGAGGGAAGTTTGGGCTTCCATGCTTAGACTGCTGCCTCCGCGACCCGGTCCCGGATAAAGCGGAAGAAGACGAGACGAGACGAGAAAAAAAACAGAAATCTGGAGTGTGCATACTGTAGGTATTCACCCCCTTTCATATGAAACCCCTAAATAAGAGCTGCTCCAACCAATTCACTTCATAAGTCACATAATTAGTTGATTAAGATCCACCTGTGTGCAATCAAAGTGTCACATGATCTGTCACATGATGTCTGTATAAATCAACCTGTTCTGGAAGGACCCTGACTCTGCAACACTAGTACGGTAAGTAAGCAACATGAAAACCAAGGAGCCTCCAAACAGGTCAGAGACAAAGTTGTGGGGAAGTATAGATCAGGGTTGGGTTATAAAAAATATCCCAAACTTTGAATATCCCACGGAGCACCATTAAATCCATTATAGCAAAATGGAAAGAATATGGCACCACTACAAACCTGACAAGAGAAGGCCGTCCACCAAAACTCACAGACCGGGCAAGGAGGGCATTAATCAGGGATGCAACACTGAAGGAACTGCAAAGATCCACAGCGGAGATGGGAGTATCTGTCCATTGGACCACTTTAAGCCGTACACTCCACAGAGCGGGAGCTTTATGGAAGAGTGGCCAGAAAAAAGTAATTGCTTCAGAAAACACATTTGGAGTTTGCCCAACAGCATGTGGCAGACTCCCCAAACACATGGAAGAAGATTCTCTGGTTAGATGAGACTAAAATTGATCTTTTTGGACATCATGGGAAATACCATGTGTGGCGCAAACTCATCACCCTGAGAACACCATCCCTACAGTGAAACATGGTGGTGGCAGCATCATGCTGTGGGGATATTTTTCACCTGCAAGGACAGGAAAGCTGGTCAGGACTGAAGGAAAGATGGATGGCACTAAATACAGGGCAATTCTGGAGGAAAACCTGCTTGAGTCGGTCAGAGGTTTGAGACTGTGACGAAGGTTCACATTCCAGTAGGACAATGACCCTAAGCATACTGTTAAAGCTACACTGGAGTGGTTTAAAGGGAAACATTTAAATGTCTTGGAATGGCCTAGTCAAAGCCCAGACCTCAATCCAATTGAGAATCTGTGGCATAACTTGAAGATTGCTGTACACCAACACAACCCACCTAACTTGAAGGAGTTGGAGCAGTTTTGCCTTGAGGAATGGGCAAAAATCCCAGTGGCTAGAGGTGCTAAGCTAATAGAGACATACCGCAAGAGACTTGCAGCCGTAACTGTAGCAAAAGGTGGCTCTACAAAGTATTGACTTTTGGAGGGTGAATACCTATGCACACTCCAGATTTCTGTTTTTTTATCTTAATTATTGTTTGTGTCACAATAAAAAACAATTTGCACCTTTAAAGTGGTAGGCATGTTGTGTAAATCAAATGGTGCTCACCCTCCAAAAATCCATTTTAATTCCAGCTTGTAATGCAACAAAAAAGGACAAACACAAAGAGGGATGAATACTTTTGCAAGAAACTGTAACATAATATGTGCAATTACTATGGAAAATTAACACGTTCTTTACTGAGTAACAGAAAACCTGGTTACTTGAAGCACACTTATTAAGGAAGAACAGGGCAGTTGGTGGGGGAGTCAATAAATGTTTATGGAAAAATATAATTTTTCATAGAACACTTTAATGTTTGTCAATTTGAGAGCCTGGTATTTCTAAGTTGTTTGCATCTATTTTCAGTTTCTGTGTCATGCAACGACAAATGGGCTTCTCCTCCTTATACACATGCATTTGAAGGAAAATCGTGGGAAGTGGGAAGAAAGGTGGAAAAAAAAAGGGTGGAGAAATTGGAAGCTGATTCCTTTCAGTGTAGTAAACATTTGTTACATTGGTACTAAATTTGCATTTCCACTTTAGCACTGACAGATCTATGCTTAACCATTTTCCACACCACACTCAACTTCAGGAGAGAGATTTGTGTTTCTCTCTTTCTACTTGACGCACTTCATAGCATAGTACACTTTGTTGATGTTCTGTTTACATCATTAGGTATGTTCAGTTTTGATTTGTCTTTCTGCCCATTGTATGATTAGCGATAATTCAAATGATCCTATCCACATTCACTGAATATGAGCAATCGCACGCTCTGATTTGCTACTCTACTACTAGGCTATCAGCTCATATACTGTGAATCAAAACAGTCAAAGTCCCTCTCATGCCAGAATCTGGTCTTCTCAGGCAGTCTCCTGTCCCAGTACTGACCAACTCTTTAAGGCATATGGGTGCGGCACCAAGCTCCGTTTTGATAGCCCTTGGCCTCTCGCCTATACAGCTAGGGTTACAGTGGGGGGCTAGTCCTCTGGTAACCGTAAGAGTTTGACTTCTCCACTTGCATCTGTATTGCAGCATGCCTTGCTAGATGGTAGTAGGTACCATTTTTTATGATGGTCTTTGGTATGACCCAATGGCAAGTAGAACTCGCAATCTCCCAGTCGAGTGGTGGACATGCTAACCACAAGGCCAAATCACGGTATATACCGTGAGTAGAGAAAAACAAAATGGCGGAGTGTGTTGCTGAACCAACTGAGGATGAAATAAAGACTCTACTTGAAAACAAAACCCCAAAAAAATACAAAAAAGCAACAAAATATGGAATAAAAGTATTTGATGGTAAGACGGTATCTTTTTTATATTTCAAGAATTATTATTATAACAGTTTTCACAAATTGCGACTGTCATTTCGCCGGTTTGTTTACATTCCAAGCAGAAATTATTTTGTCGGATGTTTTATATTAAGTTTTTATTTACTGAATTTGCAAAAAATAAAAATGCTCTGTTTCTCAAAAGCTACTGAATGTGGATAGAATAAAACAGTTATTCCTCTCAATCTCGTCATACATGGCTTATAGCCAACTCGGCACTATGCACCTCGTTGGCTATCAGCTCACGTACGACTCAATTTCATGGAATAACTTAATTGCACTCACCTATTCCTTCTTCTGCCATTAATTAGTTGCACTATTTAGCACTTCTGTGTCTTTGCCTCATTGCAGAGTCTCGTCTATGTACGGTGTACATGTTCATTTCCAAAGCCGTGTTTTTTGTTTTCACAAATTTTCTCCTTAATATAGTCTTGGCCAATTCCCACTCACTACTTAGATTTCCCCTATCACACAATAGCTATCAACTGGGGAGGGCGAAGGCTTCCTCTGAGACACAGGAAGCCAGCCAACCACATCTTTTCAAACTATACACCTGGGAAGAAAGGACTATCCGCCCCCTTCCGCATACATGAGCTCACAGATACCCACAGGTGATTAACTAATGATGCTGTGATTGATAGGGAAAAGAGAGTATGCCAATTTTGCTTTCTTGAACTCCCAGCCACAGATGGCTGCGACATTGTCAGGATTTGAACTCGCAATCTCTAGATGATAGTGTGAAAGCTTTTCTGCTGCGCCACTCAGGAACACCTTTCTATGTCATGTTTATCCAGATTTCCCAGTTCCTTGTTTGGTGTATATCTGGTTTGACTACTCAGTTGTGATCTGTGCCTTTGGTTATGGCTGAAAATGTCGATTATATTCCTTTATATATAAATATGACACTCACCGGCCACTTTAATAGGAACTTGTTCTTGATTTTAAGATTCCTGTTCTTGGCTGGCAGGAGTGGAACCCAATGTGGTCTTCTGCTTTTGCATGCTGAGATGCTTTTCTGCTCACCACAGTTGTAAGGAGTGATTATATGAGTTGCTATATCCTTCCTGGCAGCTCAAACCAATCTGGCCATTTCCCTCTGACCTCTCTTATGAACAAGGTGTTTGTTTCCACCCACAGAACTGTCCCTCACTCAATGTGTTTTGTTTTTCGCACCATTCTGTGTAAACTCTAGAGAGTGTTGTGTATGAAAACCCCAGGAGATCAGCAGTTTCTGAAACACTCAAACCAGCATCAATACGTCTGGCACCATCACCCATGCCACAGTGAAAGTCACAGAGATCACAATTTTTCCCATTCTGATGTTTGAAGTGAACATTCACTGAAGCTCTTGATTTGTACCTGCATGATTTTATGCATTGTGCTGCTGTCAAGGGATCGGCTGATTAGATAACTGCATCAAACAGCAGGTGGACGGGTGTTCCTAATAAAGTGGCCAGTGAGTGTAAATATCAATGATGATATGCCTTTGCTTATGGCTGCAAATATCAATGCCTGATGATGTTCAGACTCATGCTACCAACTATGACAGTCATCACTGTATCATATGCATTATAAACTCAAGTTTTTGCTATTCCTCTTCACATACGTTTAGCCATAAACTTTGAAATAATAACCATGAAAGTGCTTCATGTACAGCCTGATCATATATACATATATACCACAAAAGCCTCCTTTTTTGTGCATTTGTTTAAATCTATGTCAGAATATATTCAATAAGACGTTTTGTTATGTTTGACATTAGACTGCATCTGAGCATACAGTTTTCCCAGTCCAGGAAAAAATGTCAATAATTCATGTCTGGAGTAATCACATATATGGTAAATATGGAGTAAATAGACATTAGGTTGATAAAAACGATGGGGTATTCTTTTAATACTTATATGGTTGACTGTTTATAATCCTTAGTGGTCAAAAATAAAAGGCTGTTTGATGTCAACAATTAAACAATCAACCACTGAGAGTGTCTAGAACAAAGCAGGTAAATGAAAGTGTCCTAGGCAGGTGTGTGTGTGTGTGTGTGTGTGTGTGTGTGTGTGTGTGTGTGTGTGTAGTGAGCAGCCCCGTCCTCACCTTTGCATATGGTGCCATTGCCAGTGTAGCCAGGTTTACAGGAGCAGCTGTGTCCCCCTACAGTGTTAAAGCACAGTGCATTCTCATCACAGCTGTGCTTCCCCGACACACACTCATCATGCTCTAGAACAGAGACAGGGTGAAGGAGACAGAGAAAATCAGAGACAAATGTCATAATAATGAGTGCTATTGTTTTAAAGGTCCCATGGCATGGTGGTTTGTTGATGCTTTAAACGGGCTCGTGGAGGCTTCCGGATGTTATATCCGCAGCCTTTCTCGAAATGAACCCTCAGCATGTAAATATAGCCTCCTGGGAGAAAGCCCCATTTCAGCGCTTTTCCCAGTGCGTCGTTTTGCTAATGAGAAGCAGGAGGCAGGGAAGGGTAGAGGGTGGGGGCGGGCCATGGGGGGAGGGGGAGGGGCTTGACCAAGCTGCGCACACACATACTCGCTGCTATCAGCGCCTGTAGCCACGCTGCTAAGACAAAACCCCGTTCTCCCTCGGACTCCTTTCGTAAACTCAACGTGACACAGAGAACAGAGAGTGAGAGTGTTCGGAGTGGTAGTTTACGAACGTATAATACCCTAGGCTTGAACACGCACTCCATAACCAAAGAGGATAGAAGCAGCAACTACAGCAACATATCGCTTATCCAACAGAAGACATGCATTGCAGAGCAATAGTCAAACATAAGCTCATAAGTTACAGTCAATTTCCAGACTAAACTCAGTTTAACAGAGCATGCTGCATGCTCTTTAGTTTTGTAGCGCAGATTACCTGGCTAACTGCAGGAAGTGGTTAGCTGCACAGCTAATGTAGCCATTGCTAGGCTAACGCACCGATTTTAAAACACGGCAAAACGACCAGTTATACACTTACTTGTTCGGTGTTTGTGGCTGATGCGGCAGGGATGCTTGGTACGGACCCAGGCTTCAGTGACAGTTGATGTGCAAAACCTGCCCTGTACTGTCCCAAGTTGTGGAAACATTCCTCAGGAAAATGCTTCCGACAAACATACACCGTCTTAGGTAGACTCGACGGCGTATTATTGAAGTAAATAAAATTAAGCCACTGCGTCTTCAGGGGCTCTCCCGTCGGCAGTAAAAACAGACTCTTTTCTGTGTTATCACATCCATGTACAGCGCAATTTCCATGTTTTGCTCGCTTAGGTGATGCCGTGTTGTTGTGTCCTCTATGGTCTCCTCACTACAACTGGGCGGGCAATCCATACAGTGGGTGGGAATCCAGAGGGGGGGCGTGGGGATCATCTCCCTTGCTGACGTAGTAAAGGGAAGAGCTTATCAACGCGCCGTTTTGACGCGCCATTCTCAAATGTTGGGCATAGTTTGGTTTACACATTATGAAATTTCTAGCCACTGGGGTGACTTAAGAAGGTCAGAGGAACTCATTTTAACGTTAAAAAACCTCAGAAAGTGAAAATTTCATGCCATGGGACCTTTAAGGTGAGGAAAGCAAAGATGAAACATGTGAAGTCATAAGAGCCTCATTTAGAGCTAGAAATGTTGAACTGGATGACTTTTCAGCCTCCTCAGTAAATGTTATGAGACCTGCATGTGCACATACAGTACCATACAGTATACTGAAATGATGTAACACTGAAGAAGCGATTTCTGTCTGTCAATTTCAGTCATTTGACCATGAGCTCAAAGGGAAATATTTGTCTGTATGGGACTGTAAGATAGTTCTCTTTGATTCATTAGAAGGGTAGGTCCAGCAAGATCACAAAAGTGTAATTCCCAAAGAAGCAAAACAATACAATCAAGATGAATAAGAAGACGGAGTCATCTATATCCCCCGCCCTCTATACCAACTATGTATTTACCAAGTTTCAAGATGTTATTTGTCACATTTTTTAAGTTCTGCTGCAGGAAACCAACCCTGCCTCTTTACACTGACCTCAGCAGCCCATGGCATAATCCCACCGGACCCTTGGTCCAGGTGAGCTAAAAATTTAAATTTCTCACATTTTTTAGTATCAAAAGACATATACATGACTTAATCAGCACATATACCAACTTTCAAGACCATACCGCTCATAGTTTTCAAGTTCTGCTCCAGAAACAAAACCTACGCCTAAGACTAACCTGAGAGACTAAGTCTGAAACTGTTTCCATGGAAACATGAAAAATTTAAATTTCTCAAATTTCTTAGTATGAAAGGGCACATCGACATCATCTCGTTAACATGTATACCAAGTTTCAAATCCATATCATGAATAGTTTTGGATATATGCTCCGGAAACAAACATTGCTTTTTTTTTTCAAAAATCCAAAATAGCAAAAGGCACCAGTTCACCTGTTGCCTGATATGTATACAAAGTTTCATGAAGATATCTTCAGTAGTTCAGTTTTAGTGTCAAAAGGCACATATACATGACTTAACACATATACCAACTTTCAAGACCATACCGCTCATAGTTTTCAAGTTCTGCTCCGGAAACAAAACCTACCCCTAAGACTAACCTGAGAGACTAAGTCTGAAACTGTTTCCATGGAAACATGAAAAATTTAAATTTCTCAAATTTCTTAGTATGAAAGGGCACATCGACATCACCTCGTTAACATGTATACCAAGTTTCAAATCCATATCATGAATAGTTTTGGATATATGCTCTGGAAACAAACATTGCTTTTTTTTTTTTCAAAAATCCAAAATAGCAAAAGGCACCAGTTCACCTGTTGCCTGATATGTATACAAAGTTTCATGAAGATATCTTCAGTAGTTTTAAAGATATGGCCTGGAAACGAAAACATGACCGGATGGACGGAACCCACTTCGATAATAATCATTCTAGGGGACAAAGCTTCTGTCAAACTAATTCTCAATGTTCAAGATAAACATAAATGATTCTGACTATACCAACTCATACAGTATTATTCATACAGAACGTCCTGCACCCTTTTCCCTTTATCATTATCACGTGATGATCATGTAAACGGAAAGACCAGACGAACAGCCAAAGAAAGTATTGTGTGGTCCTAATACGAAGACAAGATGCAGAGTCTGAATGTCACTTTGGAAAATGATTCGTGATAAATGTCTGTATTGATCGGAAGACTGGTAGACAGAGAGAGAAAGAGGGAAAGAAAGAGGTAGGCAGGAGATAGAAATAGATGTGAAAGGAGAGAGAGAGAGAGAGAGAGAGAGAGAGAGAGAGAGAGAGAGAGAATACAAGGTGACTCAGTAACTTGTGTAAAGTCAGAGAATGACTCATTCCTGCATGGGTGCCCTTGGACTGAAACTCTTGTGAACAATGCTTTTACTTATTTCACTCCACACACTTGCCAAAAACTGCTTTGAACAGAACACTGGATCAGATGATGTTATGATTTCCAGAAGCTCGGCCTTTGCTTTGGCTTGTGGATATTCAGTTATGATATGTAGTGTATTTGCATAACTGTCAAAAAAGAGCACTGAGCTTTCATTCACCCAAAAGCAGACGGATACTATAATGCTTGCTCTGGGCCGTGTAATATATTGTAATGCAGCGATTATACTGTAAGACGTTCAGATATGCACATAGCTGTGCATGCATATCCACGCTGCCTCTGTGCAGTCCTGAATTAAGCACAGGAATCTGACTGCACAAAGTCCGAATGAGGCAGGAATTAAACGTCAAGCAGACGGGTGAGGAGATTAACCCAAGGTCGCCGTGGCCTGCTGGCAGCTGGACCTACATGCTGTGTGTTACTGCAAGCATATTGACAGGACTGCAGAGATGCTGTGACACTTTCTCACCTCCTGCCACTCAAATCTTCTCCCTCTCCCCCTCTTTCATTCTAGTGTTGTTCATGCTCCTGTCAGATAAACAATCAATTATGTACAGGCAGTAACCAAGGGGATGCTCTGTGTTAGTTGGCGCTCTCTTGTTCCCCTCATCACTGCTGTTGGAACATCTGTGCAGAAACAGAGGTGCACATACGAAACCCAGAGCTACATGCTAATGAACTGTATTTATTTACGTCATGGAGAAAAAGCTTGAATATAAGCTCTTTCACTGTTTATGAAAAAAAGCGACCTGTGTTATATATAATGCATGCTTTTCAGAAACTATTCCTGAACACATGCACACTTTCAAAAGCAACAGTTTTATAGACGTTTATATTTTTGGCTTTCATGCAAACCGTGTTATGAAAATGTAAGTCTTTCTGCGCATAAAGTACCAAAGGAGGGAGATACAGCTTTAGAATGATGGCATAAAATAGCAGGCCTGTCTCTTTACCCGGTCTTTTTTGAGCAGCCACCACCAGCATCTTTCAGACACTTCCTTACATAAATCGACAAACAAAAAAATGCTTATTTTGTGGGGTATTCAAGTCTTTAAGACTGGCAGGAAGCTGTTGCTTAACAAGAATTACAGCACCATTCATTTCCCTACTACTGACAGGTGTTGTATTCACAGTCATTCATTTATATTTGCAAACCAAATATTCCAGTCATCTGTGGTTCTTTTGGAAACCCAAAGCTCTGAGGGAGGCCTGAGAAACACTGTTGATAGCAGCGTCTTTGAACTGGCTCACTCTAATCCCGTTTCCCCTGTGACCCCCGGTGGGTAAGTGAGGTAGCTGATGCACACACCCACACACAAATCGGAGAAGAGTCAGCCAGTTCTGTTATCATCAGATTAAAGTCTTCTTACTGACCTCTGGAGAAAAACCCACAAACACACACACACACACACACACACACACACACACACACACACACACACAGAGATCAAGAGAAAGAGAAGGGTGGAAAGAGAGCAAAAGAGAGAGTGTTCCCTTCTCAGGGATTAAAGGCTAATCTTCATTATTGTTGGCGCACTTGAAGCCTTGCCTCACTTCAGGAAGAAATGAACTGAAATCTTGACCTTCAAGTTAAAAGAGGGATAGAAGGCTGATTATGTGTTAAGAGAAGTTGTTCTTTCATTAACCAAGCATTAATACTTGTGTCAAGTATCAGCCTTAATACTAGCCTATACTAGCCTGGGCCCGCCCATCCTAAGCGTGACGCAACACGAGGGCCTGTTCCGAGCTTAGTCTGGCCAGGCAGGCTATCTACAGCATTTCCAAGCTCCCGAAAAATCGGGAACCAATCAACTTTGAGCATCTCCAACGGCCCTGGGTAGAGGCGTGTTCAAGGCAGTGACGTAGTAGAACTGCAACCGGAAGCCATAGATTGTTTACAGAATCTATGCCGGAAGCGCTTCATTCACTAGAAACATTACGAACATGGAGCAGCGGCAAGCCTTTGACACAGCGGTAGATGCTGTATTGAAAGCATTCAACGGGAAGTTCTCATTGAAAACGGAGCAAAGAGCAGCCCTGGAGGTATTTATCTTCTTCCTGTTACTCAAGCAGTTTCCGTCGCATCACATACGTCAGAGGAAAGAGTGATGTTTAAGCTTCGTCACAGCCTTTTCTGGCTTCAACCAGTAGCAAACTGAGGCATTTCAGGGAGGCGGGTCAACCACGGGCTCTGGGAAACGGTTTGGCTTAATAGCTTGGCCAGACCAAATGCTCGGAGAGCTTTGAAGTCGCGTTAGCCAGGCTAAGCCTATACAATACTTCGGTATACAATATATACTGTATTTTTAAAAGTCTGAAGGACTGTATACAGTAGAAACACATTACTGTCTGAGTTATACATCTTAATTCATCATTTCATATACAGCTGAGCGCAAAACACTGAACAGCTAAAGGCAAAAAATGTAATTCATTACAACAAGGCAGTTAGTATATTAGCTTTTACGGTTCCTCCTTCATTATCCCAAGTACCAAAAGACGGTGATTGTGATCTAATAACTAGCCCTTAGGCCCTGTCCACACGGCAACGGATTCAGGTGAATCTGATAAAATTGTTTATCGTTTCGGCCTGGCGTCCACACGGCACTGGCGTTTTGGCCCCAAAACGAAATCTTTTGAGAACGGGTTCCAGAGTGGAAAAATCTGGCAACGGCGCCGTTGCGAAGTCGTTTGGATGAGTAGAACGGATTTGTTTACGATGACATCACAACCACATGACTGTCAGTGCTTCACGCCGGGTAGAAGTGTAACGAACTCGATGCGAGTTGTCAACAAATCCTATAAATTGGTTCCAAATTGACCTCTTTTCCATCCTTTGGTTTCAATTTTCCTGACATCTCCATTTTTACTCTGCCAGACTGCTTAGCCAATCTTCTGTGCTTCTTGACGTACTGTATGTGTGGTTCTGTCATTGTATATGTTTGGAGTTCACCAGATTTTAATAAACTTAACGTGACTGACATACAACCCTGTTTCCAAAAAAATTGGGACGTAAACTCTAAATGAAAACCGAATGTGAAGATTTGCAAATCATGGAAACCCTATATTTCATTGAAAATAGTACAAAGACAACATATCAAATGTTGAAACTGAGAAATTGTATTTTTTTTAATATATGCTTATTTTGAATTTGATATCAACAACATGTTTCAAAAAAGAAACATTTCCTACAGCCGTTATGCACATTACAAAAAAGAGCAATAAGAATCGTCAATAATACGGGATATCTTGAGCATACAAACGCATTATTCGCAAAAGCTCACACTCTGAAATTCACTGATCTGGTTAAACACAAGACTGCACAAATTATGTATAAAGCAAGACATAACCTTCTTCCGGGTGAGGTACAAAATATGTTTATGGAAAGGCAGGGTGGGTATAACCTGAGAGGGGAAATGAATTTTAAGAGAGTAAATGTTAGAACAACTCTGAAAAGTATGTGCATAACAGTCTGTGGGGTGCAGTTGTGGAATGGTCTGAATAATGAGCTCAAAAATAGCACCAACATTAAACTGCTTAAAAAATTATATAAAAACATGTTACTAAAAATATATGAGAATGAGGACAGGCAGACTATATAGGTGATGATGAAATTGAGAGTAAGTCTGTGACTGGTCTTCTTGTATTTAGTGTATAGTTATAGGTATGTGTATATGTATGTACTGTATATATGTATTGTATGTGTGTATATATGCATAACATAAGTATCTGTATATATGATTTGATTTGGTCGATATTATACCATGTTGGTATGTCTTGGTATGTTGGTATGTTTTTTGTTTGTTGCTTTTGTTTTCTTTTGTATATATAGTTTATTATGGCGGAAAGTGACGTTTGATTAGCGGTGGTATAGAGGGTTGGGATTGGATAAGTTATTTACTTCTTCCTAATCCTTTCTGAACATTATTATGTTACTGCCTTCTACTTACGTCTACTTTTAACCACACTCTGTAAACGTTTGGGAACTGAGGAGACCAATTGCTGTAGTTTTGAAAGAGAAATGTTGTCCCATTCATGCCTGATATAACATTTCAGTTGCTCAACAGTTCAGGGTCTCCTTTGTCGTATTTTGTGCTTCATAATGCACCAAATGTTTTAAATGGGAGACAGGTCTGGAGTAACCAAATTAGGGGGGTTTATTTTAGCATTATACAACTTTTTCAGTCTTTTGTTGCCCCTGTCCCAACTTTTCTGAAAGGTGTTGCTGACATCAAATTCAAAAGGAGCATATATTTTTCAAAAAACGATAAAATTTTCTGTTTCCACATTTCATATGTTGTCTTTGTACTATTTTCAATGAAATATAGGGTTTCCAAGACTTGCAAATCTTCACATTCTGTTTTTATTTGTTTTACAGCATTCCAACTTTTTTGGAATTGAGACTGTACATGCAAAAGAGAAACATACTTCAGTTCAGGAAAGTGTGTAGTTTTCAGAACTACAGGATATAATATATAGAGGTGTGGCTATTAAATAATGAGACTGGGGGACCATGTCGTATACAGGACTAGTCAAAATTTTGGACGCACCTTCTAATTCAATGTTTTTTCTTTATTTTTATTAATTAAATGAACATTAATGTCTTAAAGCAATGATGGATGCCATTTCTCTTTACCTAGTTGAGCGGTTCTTGACATAATATGGATTACTACAGTTGTGGAATAGGGCTATTTACTGTATTTTCATTATTTACTATTTGCTGTTTGATCTCAAACACATTAAGAAGGCAAGAAATTGCACTAATTAACTTTTGACGAGGCACACCTGTTAATTGAAAAGCATTCCAGGTGACTCCCTCATGAAGCTGGTTAAGATAATGCCAATAGTGTGCACAGCATCAAGGTAAACGGTGGCTACTTTGAAGAATCTAAAATATTTAACATATTTTTAAAATACTTTTTTGTTGACCACACAATTCCATATATATGGAACATATGTTATTTAATAGTTTTGATGTATTCAGTATTGTTCTACAATGTAGAAGATAGTCAAAATACGGAAAAACTATGAATGAGTAGGGGTGTACAAACTTTTGACTGATACTGTATATTGACCAATGGGCAAGCATAAACAACCCCTGAAAGTTGTTTGTGAAAGTGAAAGTGGGAGTATTTGAGTACGCTTCACTTGAAGTAGATGTGTTTTTCCGATGTGTCATAAAAACGGTCAGTTCAAAAATTGAGCAACAAATCAATTTGAAATTTTGGATGAAATTGAAGAAAACATGCCAGCACACTCAGCACTCTCAGTGAAGCACTTTTTGGCTGAGAAACACATCGCACCTTCCCTATTCACTTGATGTGACTTTTTGACTTTTCCATAAAAGCAAGTCTGCACTCAAGTGAACCCAATTTGAGTCTGTTCCAGAACTGAAGAAGAAAATGACAGAGCGTCTGAGACAACTAACAGAAGAAAATCTACTGCACTGCTCAGGGGCGGGTTTCCCAAAAGCATCGCAGCACAAAGATCATAGTTAAATGGTAGAGTGAGCATCACAATGAACACTCTCTCTCCTAGTTAAGATGCTCTTAGCTTTAAGAGGCTTTTGGGAAAGCCACCCCTGATCAGTGGAAGACCAGAATGCAGCAGTGTGTAGTAGTAGAAGGGGAATATCCTGAAGGGGAAATGAATTGATATGTATGTTTTCTTCATTAAAATTGAATTACAGCATTAGTCTTGCTATTTAATAGCCACATCTCATATAATAGACCATCTAAAGGGTTTCCCAGGCTGCCAGAAAAATATGATAACTCTGATGCTGTATACTGGCTCCATCAAATCATGTCTGTAGACTGAGGTGTTCATGGGAAAACTTAATTTTGCTATATGTGAACTACAACCCCAATTCCAAAAAAGTTGGTACACTGTGTAAAACATAAATTAAAAACAGGATGTGAAGATTTGCAAATCTTGGAAACCCTATTTCATTGAAAATAGTACAAAGACAACATATCAAATGTTGAAACTGAGAAATTTTATTATTTTTTGAAAAATATATGCTCCTTTTGAATTTGATGTCAGCAACACGTTTCAGAAGCGTTGGGACAGGGGCAACAAAAGACTGAAAAAGTTGTGTAATGCTAAAAAAAACTAATTAGGCAACAGGTCAGTAACATGATCAGGGATAAAAAGAGCATCCCAGAGACTCTTGAGTCTCTCAGAAGTAAAGATGGGGCGGTGTTCACTGCTCTGTGAAAGACTGCGTGGGCAAACAGTGCAGCAATTTAAGAATAACGTTTCTCAGTGTAAAATTGCAAAGAATTTGGGGATCACATCATCTATGGTCCATAATATCATGAAAAGATTCAGGGAATCTGGAGAAAGTTCTGCATGCAAGAGACAAGGCTGAAAACTGGCATTGGATGCCTGTGATCTTCAGGCACTCAGGCAACACTGCATTAAAAGCAGACACGTGTCTGTAGTGGAAATCACTGTATGGGCTCAGGAACACTTCAGAAAACCATCGTCTGTGAAAACAGTTCATTACTGCATCCACAAATGCAAGTTAAAACCAGATATAAACAATATCCAGAAACACCACCACGTTCTCTGGGCCCGAGCTCTTTTACAATGGACTGAGGTGAAGTGGAAAATTGTCCTGAGGTCTGACGAATCAAAAGTAGAAATTATTTTTAGAAATCATGGACACCACATCCTCCAGGCTAAAGAGGAGAGGGACCATCCGGCTTGTTATCAGTGCACAGTTCAAAAGCCAGCATCTGTGATGGTAAGAGGGTGCATTAGTGCACATGACATGGGTAGCTTGGACATCTAGGAAGGCATCATTAATGCTGAATGATATATACACGTTTCAGAGCAATATGCTGCCATCCTGAAAAATTTCTCAGTTTCAACACTTATGTTGCTTTTGTACTATTTTCAATGAAATATAGGGTTTCTGTGATTTGCAAATTATCGCATTCTGTATCCTTTTTTTTTGAAACAGTTTAAACAGCATCCCAGCTTTTTTTGAATTAGGGTTGTATTTTTTATTCATCTCATCTCATTATCTCTAGCCGCTTTATCCTTCTACAGGGTCGCAGGCAAGCTGGAGCCTATCCCAGCTGACTACGGGTGAAAGGCGGAGTACACCCTGGACAAGTCGCCAGGTCATCACAGGGCTGACACATAGACACAGACAACCATTCACACTCACATTCACACCTACGCTCAATTTAGAGTCACCAGTTAACCTAACCTGCATGTCTTTGGACTGTGGGGGAAACCGGAGCACCCGGAGGAAACCCACGCGGACACGGGGAGAACATGCAAACTCCACACAGAAAGGCCCTCGCCATCCACGGGGCTCGAACCCAGGACCTTCTTGCTGTAAGGTGACAGCGCTAACCACTACACCACCGTGCCGCCCCTGTATTTTTTATGTTATCTTCTTTTTTTTTTGTTAACTTCTTAGTTTTTACATTAACTTCTTTTAGCTGAAGACTGTTGCAGTCAACTGTACCTTCACAAGCAGCAGCCTTAAACCACAGTCAGCTCAGTCAATGACAGAAGTGTTGTATTAAGACAAATACAGTTATAAATCTGTGTCTCAAGGCCCACAAACAAACCACAATGCTCTGCAATCTGCAATTAATTGCCTGTGTCTCTTGGGAGGACAGCAAATAGTGTTTTGTCAAAGGGTGGTTTAAGGGGTAATACAAAGTAGAGCAGGATTAATATTGTGCAGAGTTCAGTGTGTGTGTGTGTGTGTGTGTGTGTGTGTGTTATCTGCAATTAGGAACTAGAAATGTTCTCTGTGGGGTAACATTCAAAGCAAACAGATGCTCACTAACTATTAATTACAACATCTGTGATCACTGGCACTAAAGATACAGATATTCTGCATTAGAAGGTGTGTGTGTGTGTGTGTGTGTGTGTGTGTGTGTGTGTGTGTGTGTGTGTGTGTGTGTGTGTGCGCGCATTACACACAGAACTAATCCGCTCCTCAAATGGGACCAGAGATGTGTCTAATTAAAAGTTTGACTGTTTCAAAATGTTTCACCTCAACCTGGAAGTGTGTGTGATTCACGCAGACTACGACTATGAGAGGACTTTTCTCTTATCGAGAAGGATTCAAAGCATGAGTCAAAAACAGTGTACATAGGACAACAGGAGAGCAATATTGGCAAATTAGGTCTATGCAGTGCCAAAGCCACAATGAACACTGAAGTTTAACTGCTGACTAAAAAGGAGTCTAATGTTCATCCTGTGCAGATTTTTAGAAACCAGGGGTTCTCAAACATTAGACCTGGAGTTCTGAGTTTTTGCAGTTTATTTTATGAATTTAATCCAGCTATTCAAATATTAGGCACATAATTTAATATGTACAGTAATATTTTGGTTACATAATCAACTTTAAAGCATGTTATTCACGGACTTTCCATTCATATAACACATCCATCCGTCCATTATCTGTAGCTGTTCATCCCGTTCTACAGGGTCGCGGGCAAGCTGGAGCCTATCCCAGCTGACTACGGGCGAAAGGCGGGGTACACCCTGGACAAGTCACCAGGTCATCACAGGGCTGACACATAGACACAGACAACCATTCACACTCACATTCACACCTACGGTCAATTTAGAGTCACCAGTTAACCTAACCTGCATGTCTTTGGACTGTGGGGGAAACCGGAGCACCCGGAGGAAACCCACGCGGACACGGGGAGAACATGTACAGTATAATTTCCTTTAAATTGGCATCGGTTTGTTTCTAGACCTTCTTATTTTTGAGTTATTGAGGTCAATTCAAGTTTCCAGTCAAACAGGCTCATAATTATAAGAACCTAGTTCTTGAAAATAGTGGATTGTGAGTTCCACCACAAGGTTGTTGGGTTTTTTTTTCTGTTTGTTTTGTTTTTTAAATCATGGACCCCCTGGCTATGCTGTAAAACTCAGTGCTTTAGGCAATCCAGCAGACGAACAATACAATAATGGAGTCAAGAGGGCTTACCTGTCAGATAAATTTCACAAAATATTATTAAAATAAAAACATTGTCCATCTACAAGAGCAACTGTTCGCAACACAAAAATAAAATCCTTCCCAACTGACACTACTGAGAGGATCAGCTTTCTCATCTTACTATAAAAATCAACCTAAGGTCTTAATCAGTGCTTGCCTACTCAGACCCTGTATCAACAGTGTCTATCAGTTTACACAGACATGCTAAAGGCTACACAATTGTTTAGGGAAAAATCTCTAGTCGATCTCTACTCAAAACAGAGTCGAAGAAATAAATAAATAAATAACCCTACTTCATATGATAAAAGGGGTAGGCTGGTTACAGTAGCACTCATATTTCAGCATTCATCCATGATGCATGCCGTCTCTTAACAAGCTCTGCTGTCAGCTTTGTGATAACAAGCAACACCGAATCAGTCACAGGAAAGACACTATATGCCTCTAAGCCTTAAATATTTCCCTCAGGGTCATCAGATTTATCTTACACATCTGTTCCACACCTTAACTGTGTAACATGAAACAGAAAATACTTCAACAATGATTAGTTATGTACTATACAATATAAAGTCTGAACAAATCAGTCAGGTGTAATAACTCCCCAAGCCTACAGGCTTCAATTTAACTCATATCTAGATATACACTCACCGGCCACTTTAATAGGAACTTGTTCTTGATTCTAACATTCCTGTTCTTGGCTGGCAGGAGTGGAACCCAATGTGGTCTTCTGCTGTTTTATGCTGAGATGCTTTTCTGCTCAACGCGGTTGTAAAGAGTTGCTATGAGTTATTATATCCTTCCTGGGAGCTCAAACCAATCTGGGGTGGATTTCCCAAAAGCCTCTTAACGCCAAGAGCATCTTAACTAGGAGAGACAGCGTTCATTGTGCTGCTCGCTCTACCATTTAACAACTATCTTTGTGCTGTGATGCTTTTGGGAAACTCAGGCCTGACCATTTCCTTCTGACCTCTTATCAACGAGGCGTTTCCACCCACAGAACTGTTGCTCGCTCAATGTTTTTTGTACCATTCTGTGTAAACTCCAGAGAGTGTTGTGTATGGAAACCCCAGGAGATCAGCAGTTTCTGAAACACTCAAACCAACATCAATACATCTGGCATCAACACCCATGCCACAGTGAAAGTCACAGAGATCACAACTTTTTCCATTCTGATGTTTGAAGTGAACATTAACTGAAGCTCTTGATTTGTATCTGCATGATTTTATGCATTGTGCTGCTGTCAAGGGATCGGCTGATTAGATAACTGCACGAAACAGCAGGTGGACGGGTGTTCTTAATAAAGTGGCCAGTACAGAGAGAGCGCAATATTACTTCTCCATATTTAATCAAATATTCTCAATATTCCTATACAGAAACAAAGTAGGTCAGCACTGAAGCATTAATACACCTACCATAAACCACTGGCGTGTCACCTAGCATAAAAATCAATAAACCAGCAGTCCTTACGGGCTAAAGCACTGCAAAGTTTACCAGTCCACCTCACTTAACAACTGATTCACTTCATCAGGTAATTTCCAAGGCTTGCTTAAGTTGAATTTGGCATGTTGGGGGAGGCAAACTTTTCTCGGGACTGAAGCACAAACCACTGCCGGTTTCACTTTGCATCACATCACATCCCATGACATTACACATACTAACTAACTCAGTCTCTCTTAGAGATGCACTGCACACGAGGCCATTTGCGATCTCACAATCTGCTAGTTGTTCTCATTGGCTGATATACATGGAGGCGTGTGCGTGTCAGAGAGAGTTATATCCCACCCTACATGCCAAGGTGAAAATGGTATATGTATAGTTCTATCTTCATAAGTCAATAGAAAGATGACAGGCGTTTGACTTTAGTAAGCACCTCTTACATTCAAGTCACTATAGCAGCACCAGAGAAAGGCTGACTTAATCACGCAAATTGACTTTTATAGGGGGATGCAAAGCTCTTTGCAGTCTCCCCCAGCTCCCAGGCTGTTTAATCATGATCTATGTGAAAGCACTGTAGCAAAATTGAATCCATCTCTTTTATAATATTGATGTTCTGAGGATCAGCAAAATTAAATGCTGTAAATGGTTCATCTGCTGTCTGGTAAATAAAGCATTAAGAAATGATGTGTAGTCTATAATCAAACTGGTACCGCTGTACTACACACACTGAGGTCAGAATAAATCAAAAAAAATTATGAATATGCACTGCACGTAAAGACTAGCAATTTATACTGGATTTGATTCGGGGTGAAATCTATCTATTTCTGCAGCATTTAAAAATGCAGTGTTTAAGGATTGCTTGGCTGGATAAAGCTTCTAGATTTAAAAAAAAAAGGCATGCATTTCAGTATAAACATTTAATATGCACACACACAAAAAAAAAAATCACACAGATACGTTTACACTTCAAGTGGTTTAACACTTCTGGTCACTGTATTTCAAGCCAGAAATAGAAGAAAATGCACATGTTGTTGAACCTCACCCCAATTTCCAGTGGGCTGTATTGCACTGGCGAGAACTGCTTTTAAGTTACACACAAGAGTCACTTCTCTCAAGTCTATGGCATTAAGGTCATATTTGCCATCATAATATACTATTACACTGCACCACTGAATACAACCCCGATTCCAAAAAAGTTGGGACAAAGTACAAATTGTAAATAAAAACGGAATGCAATGATGTGGAAGTTTCAAAATTCCATATTTTATTCAGAATAGAACATAGATGACATATCAAATGTTTAAACTGAGAAAATGTATCATTTAAAGAGAAAAATTAGGTGATTTTAAATTTCATGACAACAACACATCTCAAAAAAGTTGGGACAAGGCCATGTTTCCCACTGTTAGACATCCCCTTTTCTCTTTACAACAGTCTGTAAACGTCTGGGGACTGAGGAGACAAGTTGCTCAAGTTTAGGGATAGGAATGTTAACCCATTCTTGTCTAATGTAGGATTCTAGTTGCTCAACTGTCTTAGGTCTTTTTTGTCGTATCTTCCGTTTTATGATGCGCCAAATGTTTTCTATGAGTGAAAGATCTGGACTGCAGGCTGGCCAGTTCAGTACCCGGACCCTTCTTCTATGCAGCCATGATGCTGTAATTGATGCAGTATGTGGTTTGGCATTGTCATGTTGGAAAATGCAGGGTCTTCCCTGAAAGAGACGTCGTCTGGATGGGAGCATATGTTGCTCTGGAACCTGGATATACCTTTCAGCATTGATGGTGTCTTTCCAGATGTGTAAGCTGCCCATGCCACATGCACTAATGCAACCCCATACTATCAGAGATGCAGGCTTCTGAACTGAGCGCTGATAACAACTCGGGTCGTCCTTCTCCTCTTTAGTCCGAATGACACGGCGTCCCTGATTTCCATAAAGAACTTCAAATTTTGATTCGTCTGACCACAGAACAGTTTTCCACTTTGCCACAGTCCATTTTAAATGAGCCTTGGCCCAGAGAAGACGTCTGCGCTTCTGGATCATGTTTAGATACAGCTTCTTCTTTGAACTAATAGAGTTTTAGCTGGCAACGGTGGATGGCACGGTGAATTGTGTTCACAGATAATGTTCTCTGGAAATATTCCTGAGCCCATTTTGTGATTTCCAATACAGAAGCATGCCTGTATGTGATGCAGTGTCGTCTAAGGGCCCGAAGATCATGGGCACCCAGTATGGTTTTCCGGCCTTGACCCTTACGCACAGAGATTCTTCCAGATTCTCTGAATCTTTTGATGATATTATGCACTGTAGATGATGATATGTTCAAACTCTTTGCAATTTTACATTGTCGAACTCCTTTCTGATATTGCTCCACTATTTGTCGGTGCAGAATTAGGGGGATTGGTGATCCTCTTCCCATCTTTACTTCTGAGAGCCACTGCCACTCCAAGATGCTCTTTTTATACCCAGTCATGTTAAAGGTCCCATGGAATGAAATTTTCACTTTCTGAGGTTTTTTAACGTTAAAATGAGTTCCTCTGACCTTCTTAAGTCACCCCAGTGGCTGGAAATTTCATAATGTGTAAACCAAACTATGCCCAATATTTGAGAATGGCGCGTCAAAACGGCGCGTTGAGAAGCTCTTCCCTTGCTGACGTCAGCAAGGGAGATGATCCCCACGCCCCCCCTCTGGATTCCCACCCACTGTATGGATTGCCCGCCCAGTTGTAGTGAGGAGACCATAGAGGGAGGACACAACATGGCATCACCTAAGCGAGCGAAACATGGAAATTGCGCTGTACATGGATGTGACAACACAGAAAAAAGAGTCTGTTTTTACTGCTGACGGGAGAGCCCCTGAAGACGCAGTGGCTTAATTTTATTTACTCCAATAATACGCCGTCGATTCTACCTAAGACGGTGTATGTTTGTCGGAAGCATTTTCCTTATGAATGTTTCCACAACTTGGGACAGTACAGGGCAGGTTTTGCACATCAACTGTCACTGAAGCCTGGGTCCGTACCAAGCATCCCTGCCGCATCAGCCACAAACAGCGAACAAGTAAGTGTATAACTGTTAAGTCGTTTTGCCGTGTTTTAAAATCGGTGCCACGTTAGCCTTGCAATGGCTACATTAGCTGTGCAGCTAACCGCTTCCTGCAGTTAGCCAGGTAATCTGCGCTACAAAACCAAAAAGCATGCAGCATGCTCTGTTATAATAGCCAATCAAAACAGTTTTTACAAAGACACCCACATTCTTTTTTTTAAGTCACTCGTTCACTTTATTTGTTTGTTTGTTCAGTAAAAACCCAAACATTTGTTGAATTTATTTTATTTCCTCGCGTCGCACCTTAATGACGTCAGCGCGCGGTATTTTTCCCTTCACGGTTTGTTCCTTCTCTCTCGCCATAGTAAGACACCCACATCCGCTTGTTCTGACACACTGGAGGTAGCGTCACAGTGCTGTTAGCCAATCAGAGGTAACACGTTTACATGTAATGAATATTAATGATAAGACCCGCCCCCACCCTCTACCCTTCCCCGCCTCCTGCTTCTCATTAGCAAAACGACGCACTGGGAAAAGCACTGAAATGGGGCTTTCTTCCAGGAGGCTATATCTACGTGCTGAGGGTTCATTGCGAGAAAGGCTGCGGATATAACATCCGGAAACCTCCACGAGCCCGTTTAAAGCATCAACAAACCACCATGCCATGGGACCTTTAATGACCTATTGCCAATTGACCTAATGAGTTGCAATTTGGTCCTCCAGCTGTTCCTTTTTTGTACCTTTAACTTTTCCAGCCTCTTATTGCCCCTGTCCCAACTTTTTTGAGATGTGTTGCTGTCATGAAATTTCAAATGAGCCAATATTTGGCATGAAATTTCAAAATGTCTCACTTTCGACATTTGATATGTTGTCTATGTTCTATTGTGAATACAATATCAGTTTTTGAGATTTGTAAATTATTGCATTCCGTTTTTATTTACAATTTGTACTTTGTCCCAACTTTTTTGGAATCGGGTTGTATAATCCACCTCCTGGACATTTGGCAAAGTTGATTATTGCATTGCACATTCAGAACAAGAGCTTCGCTCCTTACCAGTACACGAGTAGTCATCAATGCGGATGTATCCTGTGTGACAAATGCACATAAACGATCCAGGGGTGTTCACACACATAGTGTTCTCTCTGCAGTAATGTTTCCCCTCTGCACACTCGTCAATATCTGCAGGAAAACACAAATCACAAAGGTTTCAGTTCACAAAACCATTTTGACACCATACACGATAATGTAACTGATGTTACTTAGAAGCAATCAAAAAGCTCTCTGGCGAATAAAATAAATGGATAAAGGTATAGATTACTCATTACTGGGCCAAAGATTAAAACTGGTCTTCAGGTTGGAATATTTGCAATCTGCACTTCAAATGACATTGAGTTAAAACTATATGAAAGCTACAATTAAACAGCAGCACTTGTTGCAACTATGGTAACAGAAAGGATTTTGCTCAGCGGTAGGTGCCCAATTAACAGTAACAACTGAGACAAAGGAAAACACTTCAGACTAAATCAGAGGAATAAAGAAGTCAGGGATAACTGGAACATACTGCATCTCGTTTATTCTTACAAAGTCAAATGCAGAGACTTAAATCACCAAACTGATTAAAATAAGCTTGAAGTTTTACCAGTGCTGGTCTGAAATACTGGTGTAGATTTATGAGTTTAGGTTTCAACTACAAAAGTGAAAAAAATCCACTTTTCTTTTACTTGTATTCAGTCTTTTTTCTTCCTGCTTCAGCAAGCATGTTCATTATTCAGTCAAACATCTTTGGCCTTCTGTAAAGCCACTTTCGATATTATTTTTAATTTACATAAGTCACTGATTTAAATCTCGTGAATAAAAGAGTACAACATCAGACTTTTCTTTATTCATCTCTCTCCTAACTCAAGAGAATCAGATATCCTTGAACAGAGCCTCAATCAACTCTCAGCTTTGGCTTGAACATTCGCTTGTTAAGCCATGGAGGCCATCCATCGCATCACTCCATAGTGATGACAAAAACAAGATAGATAGATAGATAGACAGACAGACAGACAGACAGACAGACAGATAGATAGATAGATAGATAGATAGATAGATAGATAGATAGATAGATAGATAATAATATAATAATCAGTTCAATTTATATTGCATCTTTCTCACACCCAAGGTTGCTTTACAATTAGGGGGTGGGAAAAAAAGGCAGTGAGTCCACCAAAAAATGGCCAGGATGTAACTCCAATGGCGTAGCCACCACAGTCCCACCAGGCGTACAAAGATAAATCCCACACTGCCTGCACAGCCACCGCGCCGCCGCCAGGCAACATCGCTCAGAACACCGCGCCATGGATCCACAAAGCGAGCACAGAAGCACCACCACACAGAGCGCCGGTATGTCCCGAACCACCTACACAGCTACCAAGCAACATCACTTGGAACGCCGCACCAAGCACAGAACCACTGCTGCACAGCGCGCTGGACAACCCCAATGTTAAAAAGAGCAACAAGCTCACTGCAGTCCATAGCGAGGAGCACAGGCATCACCCACGGCACACCTAGGCCTGAAGGAAACCGTCGCCCAAAACTGAGTCCGGAGCTATGCCACAACCGGCGGACAAAACACTCAAACAAAACATCAAACTACACAAACACAAAAAAGAAAAACAAAAGGAAAAAAAAGAAAAATGAAAAACTCTGGTGAGAAGCAGCAGCCGAAATGCACACAGCGTACTCTCAACCAGAAACGGATAGATAAGAACTGACACACACACAGAACAGCACTTTATCTTTTAATACACCAGACACAGACAATACCTGTCCATTCAGACCTTTAAACTTATAGATCAGTATCCACAGGTAATATACAGAATTATTTTTCATTCACACGTGTATTATTTTAGTAATACATTTCTCTATCTGTCAAGTAATCTGTCAATTTATCAACTCAGCATTTTCTCTTTGATATATTATGACTTAAGCTTAATATCCTGACAGAAAGGTTCCTCGAACACATCTCACCCAAGTGATTACAGCAATCTCTAAAAGCAATTCTCACAACGAGATGATGCATTTAGCCACATCAGTAAAATTACTGCAGCCTGACAATCAGAGGGTTTCTGTGTCCATTAGTAATTCCATTCCCTTAATCGTCTTGTCACATGTCAGCCATAAAACGAGAAGGGGCATTGTGAGCACAAGGCTTGCGAAATCAATGCACACTTTAATTCCAAGAGTGATCTGGGTCAAGAGACTCATTCACACAAAAAGATAAATGAACAGAGAGATACCGCTTTAATGTCTCAATGTTTTTGGGTTTTTTTTATTTTGCCGGCACCAAAGCAGAGACTCATTAAGAGACCTTGGAGTTGCAGAGACGGATGGTTTTAAATATCCCAAAAGATTCCAATCAGACTTTAACCCAATGACCAAACAACACAGAGTAATAAGAAAATGATGAATGGTCTAGACAAATGCCTTATGTGCAACCAAACAACACCCGGTGCAATCCTATAAACGGCATACAGAACTTTTTGAGCAATATAAATACACTGATTTACTGTGTTCCAAATTATTATGCAAATCATATTTTCTCAGATTTTCCTAAATTATCTATATTAATGGCAGTCATCATGACTTTCCAGTCATCAACCATTAGAGTACAATTCAAATGTTTTTGAACGAACCTCCCAATGATAACAATAAATTTTTAAGAAATAAAAAACACAAATGCACCCAAAATGCATGTTCCAAATTATTACGCACAATTGAGTTACCAAACATTTTATTGTCATAAAGAACAAAAAATGGTCATGTGTGAAATTAGAAACATTAGCAGGTCATGACTAACTGAAGTGTAACTGAAATCAAACACTATTTAAATCAAAACATTATCACAAGTGAAGTCACATCTGAACATAGGACCCCTTGTTGAAAAGGACCTTCTCAAGTCTTCCATCCATTGAATTTGTCAGTTTTTGGATAGTATCTGCTGGAACTGCCTTGCATGAGGACAGAATAGCCTCCCAGAGCTGTTGTTGAGATGTGAACTGCCTCCCACCATCATAAACACTTCTCTTGATGATGCTCCAAAGGTTCTCAATAGGGTTGAGGTCAGGGGAGGATGGGGGCCACACCATAAGTTTGTCTCCTTTGATGCCCATTGCAGCCAGAGATGCAGATGTATTCTTTGCAGCATGACATGGTGCATTGTCATGCATGAAAATGATCTTGTTTTGAAAAGCACGATTCTTCCTTTTGAACCATGGCAGGAAGTGTTCTTTGAGGAACTCCACATACGTTATGGATGTCATCTTCACACCGTCAGGGATCCTAAAAGGGCAGACAATCTCTCTCCCCATGATTCCAGCCCAAAACATCACTCCACCACCTCCTTGTTGGCGCCGTAGCCTTGTTTGCATGGGGTGGCCGTCAACCAACGATCCACCACTCCATCCATCTGGACCATCGAGGGTTGCACGACATTCATCGGTGAACAGAACAGTTTTGAAGTCAGTCTTCATGTATTGCCTGGCCCACTGGAGCTGTTTCTGCTTGTGTCCAATGGATAGGGGAGGTTGAAACGATGGCTTGCGCACCGCTGCAAACCCCTGGAGGACCCTGCATCTTGTTGTTCGGGGCACGTTGGAGGCACCAGCAGCTTCAAAAACTTGTCTGCTGCTATGACAGGGCATTTTTACAGCTGCTCTTTTGATCCAACGTATTTGCCTGTAGGAAAGAGTCCTGGATTTTCCATTATCAGCACGCACACGTGTGTGCTCTGAATCAGCTACATACTTCTTGATAGTGCGATGATCGTGATGAAGTCTCTTGGCAATTTTGATTGTTGCCATGCCTTGACCCAAACATTCAACTATTTGTTGCTTTTCAGCAGCCGACAGGTCCTTTTTCTTGCCCATTTTGGTTGAAAATGGTAGCCTGCTTAATAATGTGGGACAACCTTCTTTAGTAGTTTCCCCTTTAATTGGACTCACCTGCCAAACTAATTAGCACAGGTGTCTTCAATTGGTTTCAGTGATATACAGAGCCCTGATACACATTACCATTCATGAGTTTAACTGACAAACAAAAAATATCTTACCTTACCACTCTTAAACACTTGTTGCATAATAATTTCGAACACAATTTGTATATCAGCACATGATGACACTGCTTTTGCAGTCATTACTGCAAGTTGAATATACACTCAACACCCACTTCATTAGGAACACCTGTGCATTCATGCTATTATCTAATCAGACGAGAAGTTTGGGTTCGGGGGAACCCGTCTGTCCTGCCGGAACGTTTGCGGCTGGTTACAAGATGGACGCGTGGGAGCAGTGGCGGGTCGTGTGCCTGGCGATTCTTTCTGTGGAGGACATTGAAGATATCTACTTATTCGGAACCATGATTACAGGACTTTTGCTGATTGGATTAGGCATTGCCCTGGTATATCGAGGAAATCAGACAACGCTGACAGCTGTTCAAAGCCCCACAAAGCTGCCCGATATGATTGGAGTGGTGGGCAAAGCTGCTGGCACTCAGACTGTGGACATTCAGAACTTTAACCACAAAATGGTTGTTATCTAGGAGCAGCTTTCAGCTTTGCAAGGAATATGTTTTTTGGAGATCAATTTGAATAGAATGGACGGAATGGACAGATATGGATGAGCGGTGTGGACATGCAAAGACTGCATCTGGAAAGACCAAACAATTCATATCTTATCAACATTCGGCGCCCTGAGACAGCACCGGCCTTGGTTCAGGCCGCTGCTGAGGCAACATTTCCCCCTGAAGGTCACTGCCGGGAGACACTCTCGCATTCCTCGCATTCCTTCTCTAACTCTCCGCGGTCGCCATTTTTACCCCCAGTGTGACAAGTGGGTGCGTGACCAGCGCCTTCATGGCTGCAGGAGCGGACGGCTGCTTGCTTGCGCTGGATTACCTCCCCCGTCCCCCCCTTACCCCTGATTCCCCCCTCAAGTCCCGTGTTTAAAGTGTACTTGTGTTGTTGTGTGCTGATGTGCAAAGGTTTTTTAAATGTTCCCACACTGTACTCCTGACAGGAGCATAGTGGGGGGGTGTTCTTTTTTTCCTTATCTCTCCTCATGTTGTGTTTCCTTTTTATCTTTATCCCTGTCTTCCTGTCCTGTCTACCCTATGTCAATTGTATGTTGTATATGTACGGACAGGTTGACGGCTAATTTCGCTGGTACATGTGACTAGTGACAATAAAGGGCATCATCATCATCAGCCAATCATGTGGCAGCAGAACAATGCAAAATATCATGCAGATCCAGGTCAAGAGCTTCAGTCACATTAAATATTCACATGAAATATCAAAATGGGAAAAAATGTGATCTCAGTGACTTTATTCATGGCATGATTGTTGAACCCAGATGGGGTGGTTTCAGTCTTTCAGAAACTGCTCATCGCCTGGGATTTTTACACACAACAGTCCCTAGAGTTTACACAGAATGGTGTAAAAAACAAAAAACGTCCTGTGAGTGGAGGGTCGGCAGGCTGAAACACCTTGTTTATGAGAGAGATCAGAGGAGAATGACCAGACTGGTTTGTCTGACAGGAAGTGTATAGTAACTCAAATAAGTACTCTATACAACTATGGTGAGCAGAAAAGCATCTCAGAACACACAATACATCAAACCTTGAGGTGGATGGGCTACAACAGCAGAGGACCACATCAGATTCTACTCCTGTCAGCTAAGAACAAGAACCTGTTTTCCTAATATAAGCCAGTATCTCACTGGGCTGCAACAGCTTGCAACAAATTGCGAACGTCATTCACGAGAGAGTTTCAAAAGTGCCTTGAAACATTCGCGGGGCTTCTCAATTTCCTCGCATGAGTCGCAAAGTGTCGCTCCTTTGTCGCTGAAATTTTGAAAATGTTCAAAAAATCAGTGCGACAAAATTTCTCTCAAAATAGCCGCAAACGCTTCGCTGGTGTCGCAAAGCCGTCGCGAACCCTTCTCAAGTCAGTTTCCGTGAGGCTTCCTCTACTTCCCTGCCTGCCAAGGGAAAGCTGGGCTGCGACAGCCTGCGACTAGTTGGAGACAGAACAATTGCGGTAAAATATGCGAATATCAATTCAGTGAGATTCCAAGTGAAAATTGTCGCTAATTCGTATATTTTATCGCAATTGTTGTGTCTCCAACTAGTCGCGGGCTGTCGCAGCCCAGTGAGATACTACCCTAATAAAGTGGACAGTGAGTGTATAAAGGAAGGCAGTGAAATCTCAATAATAATAATAATAATAATAATCAGGCAGTAATGAATTACAACTACTGACTCACTAAAATAATAATTCAGACTGAAATAAAAACAATACTGATTTTGCTGCAGAATCTTGAGGCTAATGCCTGTGCAGTACTGTATCTGTGAATCAGGGACTAAAGAAACAGAGATCAGAATAGAGTAATAGTAAAGTTCATGTATGGTTTAGGAAAACACATTATTAATTTACCACAAAAATAACTAATTCACTTAATGTTTAAGTAATGTTCAAATCTATAAAATTAATTGAAATAGCAAATTTCTAAATATGGTATCTTTTTATAGCCATATCTACCTTACATGTACTGCCTGAACTTTACATAGTTATGCAAGTTTTAGTCAACATCCTCAATGAAAGAGAAAACTGAGTCAATTGGTTTCCATAAAATTCCATAAAACAACTTCTCCAGGTCTATGGTTACTAAAATTCATCCCCATAACAACTACTTAAAAGGCAGTTCCAAAGATTTTGTTAAAAAAAAAAAAAGTCTTCACAGTTCACTTGTTGAGAAGTCATTAGGTTTGCTTTGCTGAAAAAAACCCCCACGTTTCTACAGAAGTTGGCCAAGATGGAACTGTTCAGAACACCAGTGATAGAAGCCAAAGGTCTGAAAGCATATAAAAGCTACCTTCCTGAAAAGTGTTGCACAAAATGGTTATATAACCAGAACCCTCAGAGACTGTTTTACAGTAGTTAAGGTTTTGGCCTGCCTGCCTGCTCATCCATCCACCATCATCAAGTCCAGTCATTCAGGCCTCAAGCACCAAGTGATCTGAGAGCAGTCCTGATGTTCTTTAACTGCCCAGATGGAATAACTACATTTGGGGTTAGGATTAGCACAGAGCATAGTGTTCAATTTCTTAAACTGCATCTCAAAAAGTGAATATACAAAGATATACAAAGTGTATATGTTTCCTCACATGATGGATAATGTGAAGGCATGACTAGGAACCTACTACAACTATACCACGCGTCCCGGCCGGCCTCCACCCAAATAAATAAATAAATTCTGTGCAGTATATGCAAAACATATTTACAAATAAAACATGTAATTGTTGTAATTGCTTAAAGGTGCTGACTGCAAAGTTGAATTCTGGGCAAAATGTTCTTTGGCTATAGCTGTTGGAGTTTCAAGATGCTGCGATGCTGCGCACACCGTGTACCCTGTGTGTCACTGTTTTGACGAGATAAAATGTGTCCCACATTTTATGATTCCGAACATTGCCGAACCAAGTGAATAGCAATGTCATGTGACCACTGTGGGGCGTTTGACCTACTTTTAACTAAAAACAAGTCGGCATGGGCAAACATGGTGGACTCCACTCTCCCACCAGCGAAAAGCCAGCAGAAAAAAAATGGAAAGCCTGCCTAGTGAGTGCAAGTGCAAGATGGAGCAAGGTTAGAAAACATGTCATTTTTCTGGACAGATAACTCAACCATTCTAGCTAGTGCTTAGCTATCTTAGCCTTAGAATGCATGGGCTCGACTCCACAATAGCGAGTATGGAGTTATATTATAGGGGCCTTTCACATGATCTCATCGTAACTGTGGATTTGTTCATCCGGCCAAGCTGTGTGTTTGCCGGTGACTGGCACAGTGTACGCGAGTGACCGTAAGCCCAATTCAGTAAACATCTACAGATAAACTTGTAGAAGTTCCATCAAAAAGAACAATGCCAGAGACCCATAGTTCTTTTGGATGTAATAACAGATGTTGAGATAAACCTGGTTTAATTTTTCACTGCTTCCCGGCGAACCCAGAAAGATGAGAAAAATGGCAAGCTGCAGTTAAACGGGAAGACTGGATGATAAAGTATTCCCGTGTGTGGAGAACATTTTATATCAGGTTAGTGTGAAAGCTCTGTGCAAGATTAAAATGTATGTCTGGATGTGAGCTTTGGACACGGTATATTTTATTAGACCTAACGCTTGGCTCGACTAGCAGCATGTTTGTTATATACTGATAATGTAGACTCAGCGAAACACCATAAAGTATGCTAGATCTAGGCCCTGGCTTATTTATTAGAAGTCCAAGTTTGAGCTTACCTTTGTCATAATAAGGTATTTTTCTTTATCAGGAATTTCCCACATTTCAGCATGCATAAAACCTGCCTCGAAATATTGGTCAGCATCTGTACTTTTGTAAATCTTTAGCATCTATGGTGTATTCAGAAGTCCCAAATACTAAATAGTTCATGCTGTCATAGTGTTCCAAATCCAGTAGCTGGTTTGCCGTACACTTTTCAAGTGGAATAAATACATTTGTGGGTACATTAAGAAGAAGAAGCCTTTATTTTTGTCACATGTACACTCAAACACAGCGAAATTCCTCCTCTGCATTTAACCCATCTGAAGCTGTGAACGTGTGTGCGCATGCGCGCGCGCACACACACACACACACACACACAGAGGAGGAATGAGAGAGAGAGAGAGCAGAATAAATAAATTTGTGGGTAAATTATATGGATCTGTGATGCCTGCATGTTTCAGCTTTTGGATGTAACATGATCTGCTGGTGTAATCTATATTTTTAATCGGCACGATGTTTTCCATGCGTCACCATCTTGCTGTGACGCAGTTCCATAGCTATGCTAATTAGTTAAAGCTCCTCGTGTTCAGCTGTTTCCATAGGTCCATACTGTTTACCTCAAAAGATAGGAAAACAGTCCCAAAACGGAGAAAAGTAACCCTCAGCACATCAAAATGATCACATCTTGTCCGCATTATATTGTTCTTGCGAGACATAGGAAAATGGCATGCACAATAAAAAAAATTTCAGATGACTGTGCAGTCAGCACCTTTAAGTATCTACCTCTATTGCTGTGAAACTCCTAAAGTAGTTTATAATTAATTGAATGCAGTCCACCTGTGTGTGATTTTTTTTTTGGGCCAATTCCAAGGTTGCTACACTATAAAATGTACAACAGTTCAAGGGGGTGAAAAATTGTATAACAATAGCTATAAAAATAAGTAACTGTTATAAAAACATAATAAAAACACATGTTGGAAAACCTTTTATTACGCAGATGTTTGAGAATGATGCAGACTTTAAACGCTGTAGTGTTATTACATCTATTTCTCATTTAAGGTATCTTAGGCTGCATTTACATTGCTAGCCATTTCTGATTGGAAAACACTAACTCCTGATACAGATTGTATATTGTAGTATACATGTAAACAGCTCGGAGCTGAATTTTTCACATCCATATCAGATATCTGGTCAATTGACTCGTGTAAATGCTCACAAATTGTATGCTTACTGCGAGACATAAAATCCATCATTTGGCACTCAAGAGACACACGTAAATTGTGAAGAGTAAATTACTGGAGTCCAGGTGAAATAAACTGCCATCAATATGTCAGGGATATGACAGTTTTTTAAAAATCTACAGTGTAGCGAGAGAAACCAGGCTGTCTATGAGAACATTTCTCGAACCATGGCAGAGTAAGGATGCAGCTGGTCCTGACTCTAATTCCTATGAAAAATTAAAGAGCCGAGGGCAAAATTCAAAGCATCTAAAGACCACAATACTCACAGTGGAAACTATTGAATCACTTGTCCATTCTTGCTGTTTTTAGCCTAGTGCATTTAGACGGGGAAATAATGTAAACTTGGAAATCGGATATGTGTCAGGTCTGTGTCAAAATGTCAGAATTGTGCCTCAAGGCCCACAATGTAAATGCAGCCAGAAAGTCTTAAGATAATTTATATTAACAATAAGCTTTTTTAAATCTGATATCAGAATGAGGCAGTGGGAGGCAGATATAGATGTAGTTATAGACAAGGTGTTTTATGTGTGTGCACACACACACACACACACACACTGATCAGCCATAATGTTATGAGCACTGACAGGTGAAGTGAATTACGTTGATTATCTCATTACAATGGCACCTGTCAAGGGGTGAGATATATTAGGCAACAAGAAAACAATCACTTCTTGAAGTTGATGTGTTGCAAGCAGGAAAAATGGGCAAGCGTAAGGATCTGATCAACTCTGACAAGGGTCAAACTGTGATGGATAGATCACTGGGTCTGAGCATCTCCAAAACGGCACATCTTGTGGGGTGTTCCCAGTATGCAGTGGTTAGTACCTACCAAAAGTGGTCCAAGGAAGGACAACCAGTGAACCGGTGACAGGTTCGTGGGTAGTGAAGGCTCATTGATTCGCATGGGGCATGAAGGCTAGCCCATATGGTCCAACCCCACAGAACAGCTACTGTAGCACAAACTGCTGAAAAGGTTAATGCTAGCACCTGTTTTAGCCAGCATTAACTTTTTCAGCAGTTTGTGCTACAGTAACTCTTCTGTGAGCCTGTTCTACAGGTCGCAGGCAAGCTGGAGCCTATCCCAGATGACTACAGGCGAAAGGCGGGGTACACCCTGGACAAGTCGCCAGGTCATCACAGGGCTGACACATAGACACAGACACCCATGAGAAAATAAACTTCATATCTTCAAGCCAGGGCGGCACGGTGGTGTAGTAGTTAGCGCTGTCGCCTCACAGCAAGAAGGTCCAGGTTCGAGCCCCGTGGCCGGCGAGGGCCTTTCTGTGTGGAGTTTGCATGTTCTCCCCGTGTCCGCGTGGGTTTCCTCCGGGTGCTCCGGTTTCCCCCACAGTCCAAAGACATGCAGGTTAGGTTAACTGGTGACTCTAAATTGAGCGTAGGTGTGAATGTGAGTGTGAATGGTTGTCTGTGTCTATGCGTCAGCCCTGTGATGACCTGGCGACTTGTCCAGGGTGTACCCCGCCTTTCGCCCGTAGTCAGCTGGGATAGGCTCCAGCTTGCCTGCGACCCTGTAGAACAGGATAAAGCGGCTAGAGATAATGAGATGAGATGAGATCTTCAAGCCAGCATGTAATTTTCTTTTTATTATACAGACATATTCAGAAAGAAAAAGTATGCAAATTTATCAAAACAATTCATTGATATGCTCACGAATGAAGATATTGGAAAATATGTTACTCAATGTCCTGGATGTAGTTTGTATGAAAAATTCGAGTGGCATATCTCTTAGTGCAAATATATATATTAGTGTGTATGTCTGTATATGTGCTTGTAGACATGGTAGGTAATCCTAGTACCATGTTTCGTGAACATGTTGTAGTTTAAATTTCTTTACATTTTGGCTGCTTACTCTGCAAAATGACAGAATATGATGCTACCACTGAGGAGGTGGATTATTGTTCAAGCACAATATCTGATTATACAGGCAAAGAATTGCAGTGGATCGACGATACAGAGCCAGAAGGAGCAGAAATTTAAAAAACTGGATGTAGATTTATGTTTGCAATAGAGTACAGTGCAATTCACCACCATTCTCAATAGCTAATCTGATTTCCTGCAGCTCCTCCAAAGCAGTTATATTATTATAACAGCTTTTATACTTGCTAACATTCTCATTATCTCTAGCCGCTTTATCCTGTTTATACTTGCTAACAAGCTTTTTTCAATTCCAAGTGCCTTTTTTTTTTTAAATTCTTCACATAGCACAAGAGCACTCAATGCAGACCAAACTGTGAGGAACATTTCTAGTGCTTTGAGAGAAAATTCATTCACTCAACACGTTTCAAAATTCTTGTATTTATTTCTCACTCTGTTAAGCTATCAGGAACACTGTTTGTGAACTGTGCAGCTTTCTGTAACTACTATATCAAACACCCAACCTCAAAACCTAACTGAACACCTAAAATAATAAACAATATAAAAAACAAATACAAACATTATGTTTATAGATAAAAAGAGAAACGGGCCATAGTGGATGTTCAGGTCCAGAGGGGTGCCAATGTCAAAAGGTTTTCACCAATATCATTCAGTGAAATGGCGCAACTCAAATCCTAAATTGGCCCATACAGTACAGAGCACCTAATTTCATTCTTGAATGGCCTCTGTGGAATGACTAAGCCGTTCTTCAACGATACAGAAAAATATTTTTCCCTTTGAACATGAAAGGTTTATAACGATTGAAGTCCAGTATAATGAATGATATCATGATTAAAGTGTTAATAAGAATTTTCTGTAACAGCACAGACTCTGACAGTACTTCCCCCTGCAAGGAAAATCACAGCTTTATATCAGTGCGCTGATTTTAAATGTTATTGTTTCTATCATAACAACTATGGCACAGTGTTGAAGGAATTGGTTTACTGATTGGATTCTCAGTTGTAAGTTGCTCTGGATAAAAGCATGAGATGAATCTCAATGTCTTCAGTAAATCAAAAGGAGTTGTATGGTGGACACTCAGTGTATCCAGATATATATATTTTTTTTTTAATTAAGAAAAGTGTTGTTACTTAACAAAGAACGTTAATTAAATGTGTAATTGTTGCCATGTTTCAGCATTCTGTTAGGAGAATGCTGATTATGGTAGAAGTCTCCACATCAGCGCATTGTGGATGGAAGTTTTCCTTTGTAAGAAAGTCTTCAGGAAAGAGGACTTTGTGGTTTCTGTGGTAGCAGGACAAAGTGCATTTTTGTCTTATTAACTGAGAGAGAGAGAGAGAGAGAGAGAGAGAGAGAGAGAGAGAGAGAGACTGATTGGTTAGAAAATGAATGTTTATAGTTGTTATAATCAAGTCAAGTTTATTTGTATAGCGCTTTTAACAATAAACATTGTCGCAAAGCAGCTTTACAGAATTTGAACGACTTAAAACATGAGCTAATTTTACCCCTAATCTATCCCCAATGAGCAAGCCTGTGGCGACGGTGGCGAGGAAAAACTCCCTCAGACGACATGAGGAAGAAACCTCGAGAGGAACCAGACTCAAAAGGGAACCCATCCTCATTTGGGCAACAACAGACAGCATGACTATAACATTAACAGTTTTAACATGAAGTCAGTTTTGTTGATGTTATAACTCTTCACTGATGGAAACTTGAGTGCAAAACTGTTCATGACAACTGCAGTCCTAAAGTTAGCAAGTCAACTGTAGTCCTCAGCCATAAAAGCATTACTGTATGAGTCCAGAGCGTCCTCCAAGTGCGACTTTCAACTGTCAATATGTGATAACAAAAAATAACTTCTTCTGTAAATGTTTCACAATAAGTTCATTAAATTACTATAGGAGGAAGTGCTAACTTTACAATGATACACATTAAATGTACAGTCCTTGTTTCTGTGTTTGAGTGTGTTACACTGCATGGGTGCATTCCAGTAATGAGGTAGCACAGTTTTTGGATGATTTTGTCTCATCTCATCTCATTATCTCTAGCTGCTTTATCCTTCTACAGGGTCGCAGGCAAGCTGGAGCCTATCCCAGCTGACTACGGGCGAAAGGCGGGGTACACCCTGGACAAGTCGCCAGGTCATCACAGGGCTGACACATAGACACAGACAACCATTCACACTCACATTCACACCTACGCTCAATTTAGAGTCACCAGTTAACCTAACCTGCATGTCTTTGGACTGTGGGGGAAACCGGAGCACCCGGAGGAAACCCACGCGGACACGGGGAGAACATGCAAACTCTGCACAGAAAGGCCCTCGCCGGCCACGGGGCTCGAACCCAGACCTTCTTGCTGTGAGGCAACAGCGCTAACCACTACACCACCGTGCCGCCCCGGATGATTTTGTGTATCAACCAAAAAGAAAAAGTCCCTCTTACGCCAGAATCTGGTCTTCTCAGGCAGTCTCCTGTCCCAGTACTAACCAACTCTTTAAGACGTATGGGTGCAGCGCCGATCTCCATTTCGATAGCTCTCGGCCTCTCACCTATACAGCTAGAGTTACAGTGGGGGGCTAGTCCTCTGGTAACCGCAAGAGTTTGACTTCCCCACTCACGTCTGTATTGCAGTGTGCCTTGCCAGATGGTAGTAAGTACTATTTTTATGATGGTCTTTGGTATGACCCGACCGCAAGCAGAACTCGCAATCTTCCAGTCAAGAGGCAGACATGCTAACCACTAAGCCAATTCATGGTCAGCCGAACAGAAGCAGGTCTCTAAACCCTATAATCTCACTTCAAGGCAGCGGCTCCAGGGTTGAAGCTTGGTGGTCGCACAGTCGCCAGTGGTGACTAAAAACTGACCAGGGCCTCTAAAAGTTGAGGTCTGATCACCTGAAGGGTGACTATGATTTGAGAAGTAGGAAAAAAAATTACAATAAAATTTTAATAAAATGTTCCTTCTTTGGAGTACCTTTCTTTTCTTTGCTTTCCTTTCATGAATTCTAGTAAAAGTTTAGTTCTAAAATGCAAAATTCAAAGCCATTCATGGGTTTTTAGATCGCTCCACGATATCCACAACTTTCCTGAACTCTGACCTTTCCCATGATTCATTGCTGCATCATAGCAGAAGCCAGGATCTTTCTTCCACTCCACTGTGTTGATGTTTGTAGCTAACACTAACTGTTAGGGAGGTAAGATCAAAGATGACTAAAAGATGGTTGCACGGGTCCGATTTTCTGACGTGCTCTGGGGATAATACGATCAAAGTGTCCCATCCGTCCACCCTCACGGAATGGATAGACGGCATGAAGTTGTGGCCCGACATCAGCTATGTTGACATTGTCGATTATTTTATGCTTAGTGAGGGCGTTGCTGGCGAGGAGCTAATGAACTATAGAAGCACGGAGGTGCACAATTATCTACACAGTAATAAAATTGGCAAAGTAAAAGAGAGGGCAAGTTTGTTTGCTTAAAGGCTGAGGTTGAGCCAGAGTAAAAAAAAATGGGAAATCCTGCAGTCAGGCAGCAGCTATCATCTGGAAGGTAGGCTGTGTCAGAGTAGAGCGACTGTATTATTGTATTGGTTTATTAATAATGTAGTGTTTATATATTGTAAGATACTTTGGACAAAAGTGTCTGCCAAATACCATAACCATAACTCTAACCATATGCACCTAGCGCTAGTCTAATAGAACTCTAGCAGCCGACTGCACCACGATGTCTCTTCTATAGGCACAAGAAGCAAAAGCTAGGTCAGAGAAGGATAGGCTAACCATTTTAACGCAGATGCAAATGCTGTCAAACTTTGGAAACAATAAACATACCATACTTGTGTAAATAATTCCTTGTCTATGTATGTGTCCAAGCTTCTTCAACTTCTTAACTACCCCGATCATTCCAGATATTGGATGGTATGCGTAGGTTATCTGTTTACACTAGTACTTCAGCGCTGGTCGCGCTTGGATTCTCTTGGCTACTGAGGCTACATGCACTTATTGTTAGTCGCTCTGAATAAAAACGTCAGCTAAAGGACCGTAATGTCGTGTAATGTTTGAATAACGTACAATATCTAAACAACAATTACACAGAATCAATGTGGTTGATTAATCCATTTCTGGGGGATTATGTTAAACACCATGGGGTGTTATTCAAATAAAAATGGTTTTAAATTTCTTTGTGTTTGACTAGAGGAAATTTAAGGGCCACTCTATTTTGGCCTGGGCCACTAAGAATTCAGGGATATTGGCCCGAGTGGCGACCAAGCACTGAAGTTAATTTTAAGCCCTGCGGCTCAATGGTTAAGGCTCCGGGTTACTGATCAGAAGGTCAGGGGTTCAAGCTCCAGCACCACCAAGGTGCCGCCACGTAACCCTCTCTACTCTCAGGGTGCTGTATCATGGCTGACCTTGCGCTCTGACAAGCTCCCTAACAAGCTGGGATATGTGAAGAAATGAATGTCACTGTGCCGTAAGGTAAATGCTACAAATAATTCAGAATCAAGTTTATTACCAAGTGCGTTCTCACATACAAGGAATTTGCTTTGGTGATTGGTGCTTGAAGAGTTAAGATAGCAAAGACAATTAATTTAGCAAAGACAAGAAGTAGCTATATACAAGAATGAGAAATAGAAGAATCCATGAAGCCTGGATAGATGGAAGAATCTGAAATATACACATTTGAAAAGTGTGCATATTTACAGGATATGTGCATGAGTTGTTGGAGTCCAAGCTGTACAGTATGTCCGGAATGTGCAAAAATAGGTCGCATGATGATGATGAAGATGGAGAGAGACATGATAAGAATGTGTGAATGGAAGAGAATATGTGTCGTGGGCTAAGTCAATAACCAAGCTGTCAAGGCTGCTTCTTCAATGCTAACACGCACATGCTTCACAGGAACACATACCTTTGTAAGTACAAATGTAAGACTGCCTTCATCCTCTCTGAATTTCCTACATTTCAATACTTTAGGAATGTATTTTATGTCAGTGAACTAGCTAAGCTAGTTTAATACATAGTATGTACTTTTTCCTTCAGATACTTCAACCATTGCCAAATACTAGTGAGTGCCGATTTGATGTTACAGCACCACTTCATTGCTTAACAACCACACTGCACAGCCAATAATGAGTCAGGCTAGTTCATTCTAATTAGCCTTTGTGAGTCACTGGCTCTTAGAGAGTGCGAGTCCACATGAGGGACCCAGCCATCAAGAGGCACTTGAAAACACTGCTTTAATATCCTTTCTATGAGGAATTTAACTGTCAAAGAGACAGAATACCTTAAAAGCACCTTGGATCATTAACAGGATTTGGCGAGGTGTCAACAAAATGGAGATGGCAACAGTGCATCCTTTGAAAGCCATGCCGCATGCGATGGCCTCATTAACACAAACTCACAGGCAGTAAATCATCTCACGATATGAGATGCCTCTCACTGCAGAGTAAAATAAGAAACAATAAAGCGAATAATGCTGTGAATGCTCAAAGAAGAAGAATGGAATCTGTTAAGCCTGATTAATGGTAATGAATTATGCTGTCCCATTTAAACTCCTCACTTACTCAAAGTGGTGCTGACGGTGTGTGTGTGTGTGTGTGTGTGTGTGTGTATTGTTAAGAAAAGCCCTTTTTACACACGTTATGCAATATTGCCATAGAAGATCCCTCAATATTCCAGCTTTAGTGATTTGCACTGAACTAAATAAAGTGGCGCCAGTGATACCCCTTTTCCACCAAATCAGTTCCAGGGCTGGTTCGGAGCCAGTGCTGGTGCTGGTTCACAACTCGTTCAACTTGCGAGCCAGCTGAGAACCAGCTTGCTTTTCCATGGCTCGCGGTGCTAAGAAAAGACACGTCATTACGTCACTGTATACGTCAGTTACGTCGTTGTATACGTCATTACATCGTTGTATACGTCATTACGTCGCTGTATACTTCATTACGTCGCTACGTTTGCATAAACCTTGGCGTGAATATCGAAGCAAAAACAACGCGGAAGAAGCAGCAGCAACAACAACAATAATAATAATGGATGACTTCACGTTTGTACAGCTGCTGCTTCTCGTCGCTTAAAAATGGCTCTTTCGCGGTCTTGTTATTGTTGTAGGTCTTAACAACTCCGCCCCCCCCCGCTGACGTAAGCGGTTCTTTCCTCTGGCCCAGCAGAGAGTTGGTGCTAGCCTGGAACCAGTTTTTCTGGCCCCAGAGCCAGTTCTTTGTCAGTGGAAACAAAAAACCCGGTTCCAAACTAAGCACTGGCCCCGAACCAGCCCTGGAACTGCTTTGGTGGAAAAGGGGCATGTGTGTTTTTACACAAGGTGCTGGTGTTTCAAAACCAGAGGCATTACTGTCAGCATCTAGGGTGACATTTAACACACTACGCGTCGGAAATGCAAATACCCCAACCATACCGGCATTGCTTTTAAAACAATAACTGCGGGTGAGCGTTGAGGTGCTTTTATTAGCCGTGTACTTGTTGAGTGTACCACTCTTCAAATGCAAGTAAAGTTGGTGTGCGATCAGAAATATGTTGGAGGAGAAAGTGAAGAGAAGAAGTCAGAAGTGATTTGAGGCAGAAAGGTGTGCAGACCTTAGATGCCGTAGACAGAGACATTTGAATTTGCGTTGGTGCCGGAAAGAAGAATGTCAGTGTCAAAAACGTCACACTGACCCTTTTACACAGACATCGATTCCACCTTTGGTACGATCAATTGTTCTGGAACAGAGGTGGAACAACACAGACCCCCTGTTCTGCATTCGGACGTTTTACACAGAACACGAGGTGGAATAAAGGCGTAAGATTCCCACCTTGGACAGGCTGTGTAAAAGGGGATAAAGAGGCTTCTCAAAAGGTTCACATGCATTTAAACAGAAGACAACCCCTTTAATTCCCAGCTTATTGTTCAGTTATACAATTTAATGCATATTATTCAATAAAATAAAATGTACGTTGTGAGAGCAATTAGTAATTATTGAGAGTTTAAAGGGTTAAAAAGGAAAAAGCTCATTCGAGAAGTCAACTCCAGCTAAATCCCCTCTTAATCACTAATGCCATATCTAGAAATAAAGCTGCATGCTAAGCAGAGCTAAGTTGCTTGCTGGGTGCCTTTAATTAACATCTTAAATTCCCAGCTTATTATTCAGTTATTCATCATAAGCCATATTATTCAATAACTACTGTGAAACTAATATGAGGTATTATTTACAAGAATAAAGACTTTAAATCTCCTGTGAATTCGTACACTGTACTTGTGTGCTTATGTTATGCTGTAGATGGCAGGTAGCACTTAGGATTTGGATTTCTGTGTGCTGGTGTTTTAAAATGATCTCTTTACTCACACACAGGAGATCTGTGTGCATATGCCCTGAAGGTCACTCTAACAAAACCATGGTCAGGTCATCCTCCTCGTCCACTCTTTCCCTTACTTCACCTCAGCTGTAATTACATTTGGGATTTGGTTGCTCCTCTTCAGTCAACGCCAATTAACCTTCCTCCACCTACTGATATTTCCCCCTCAAACTCAATCAAACAAAGCCTTCAACAAGTTCTGAGATGCTCATCTTGAACCAGTCTACTGGAATCCCCCTTGGAGTCCAGATATCAATAGAAAACAACTTCCTTTGGGTATTTTTTTAATAACGTTTTTTACACGACAAAATATAACCATCTACAGGACAACAGTCTACTTAGTATGTACTAGTGCATCTCAAACAATTAGAATATTGTGAAAAAGTTCAATATTTTCCATCAGTTATTTAAGAAAGTGAAAATTTAATATATTTAGACTCATTACACATAAACTAAAATGTTCCAAACATTTTTCCTATTTTAATTTTGATAATTATGGCCGACAGCACAAAAAATAAAAAAAATCTCAAAATATTAGAATATTTCATTTTGAGTGTGAGTAAAACAGTATAAATACCGTGTATCTCTCGGTCTAGTTCAGTACACGCAACAACAATCATGGGGAAGACTGCTGACTTGACAGTTATCCAGAAGATGATCATCAACACCCTCTACAAGGAGCGTAAGCCACAGAAGGTAATTGGTGAAAAGGCTGGCTGGAAAAGGTGCACAAGCAACAGGGATGACTGCAGTCTTGAGAGGACTATCAAGAAAAGTTGATTAAAGAACTTAGGAGAGCTTCACAAGGAGTGGACTGAGGCTGGTATCAGTGCATCAACAGCCACTACGCACAGACATCTTCAGAAAAAGAGCGACAACTGTCACATTCCTAGTATCAAGCCACTCCTGAACCAAAGACAACATCAGAAGTGTCTTACCTGGGCTAAGGAGAGAAAGAACTGGACTGTTGCTTGATGGTCCAAAGTCCTCTTTTCAGATGAAAGTAAATTTTGCATTTCATTTGGAAATCAAGGTCCTAGAGTCTGGAGGAAGAGTGGAGAGGCACAGAATCCAAGGTGTCTGAAGTTCAGTGTGAAGTTTTCGCAGTCTCTGATGATTTGGGGTGCCATGTCATCTGCTGGTGTTGGTCCACTGTGTTTTATCAAGTCCAAAGTTAACGCAGCCATCTACCAGGAGATTTTAGAGCACTTCATGCCTCCATCTGCTGACAAGCTTCATGGAGATGCCTTTTCTAGCAGGACTTAGCACCTGCCCACAGTGCCAAAACTACTACTAAATGGTTTGCTGACCATGATATTACTGTGCTTGATTGGGCAGCCAACTTGCCTGACCTGAAGCCCATAGAGATTCTATGGGGATATTGTCAAGAGGAAGATGAGAAACACCTGACCCAAAAATACAGACGAGCTGAAGGCTGTTATCAAAGTAACCTGGACTACAATAACACTTCAGTAGTGCCACAGGCTGATCGCCTTCATGCCATGCTGCATCAATGCAGTAATTCATGATAAAGGAGCCCCTACCAAGTACTGAGTGTATAAATGAACATACTTTTCAGAAGTTGGACATTTCTGTATTGTAAATCTTTTCTTGATTGATCTTAGGAAATATTCTAATAATCTGAGATACTGGATTTCTGATTTTCATGAGCTATAAACCGTAATCATGAAAATGAAAACAAAAAAGGCTTGAAATAATGAATATAGAATATATGAAAGTTTACCTTTCTGAATTAAATTACAAAAAAAAAAACCTTTTTAACGAGATTCAAATGTGGTGACGTCCTTTATTTTTGGTAAGATCGATATTGGTATAAAAACGTTAACACCCTACATTAAATAACTGTTTTGGGAAGTTAGGAAGTGTTGTAGAATTGAAAAAATAAAACATACACAGAACAAGATGACATACCAGGACGATTTTGTACTCTACACACTGGCTAAACTCATTATTGGTCCACTCCCGCTGCATATCAGTGAGCACCGCAGCCCTGCTGTGATCACATTCAGCATCCTGCATTCCACATCCCAGTTTATCACATACACGTAATGATTCCCCCAAACAGTGTTTGTTGTGTTGGAAAATTCAGTTTCTATTTGAGTGCACCCAGTGAGGGGAAGAATTGAGGCCCCCTGCTTTTCTGTCTGACAGAGCAGCACTCTGCTTCTAAAGAGTATCCCCCTGAGTCTCTGCCCTTCCACCAACCGCATGAAAAATTGAAAGGGGACTGATCTCATCGTCAGAGTCTATTTCGAGAGCAGCGATGTGGATGACAACTTTAAAGAAGTAGCTCTCCATTGTCTCTGCCACCCACAAAAAAGTACCCCTGCATCTCCGAGGAAGCTGAGGAACTCAAAACAACAAGGAATTAATGAGGTGAGGGGTTTTGAAAATCAAGAAGCTCACTGCCTCTAGGTTGAAAGTTGCCTGAATTTTATTTCGGAGAAACACCATATGTTAAAGAGGTAAAAAAGATATTATGAATCCTTGTTGCCTTTTAACTAACATAGTAATGCAGGAAAAGAGCTGGTGCATTGAAGAAAAGTTAAAATGTGAGTTCAACAAGCAGTTTACAGACGTGTTTATTCAAAGTGTTTTACTGAATCAGTTAACATTTCAAATGACTCGTTTCAATCGATGATCAACCTTTTCCTTATTCGAGATGCCATTGTTTTCAAATCAAACCTCTCATGTATCAGATTTTAATCATGCCATGATGTGAACCCATACAATTATTCCTTCTAAAATCATAAACTGGAACAAGAAAAACACAAAATATAGTTGTTTTTTTTCCTGCTACACTAAGCACCTTGGGCTTCACCCAAATGAGGAAAAAAATCTGATGAATTGGTCTTCTGGTTAAGTAGGGCACAATGACTTTCACCAATGAAACATTTCTAGGTTACACTTTGGTTCTTTTGGTCATCTCTACCAATTAGATAAAAAAAAAACAACTTCACAATTCTGACGATAACATCATTTTAACATCTACATACTAATTATAATGCAAGTATTAATTTCTCAATCACTATTTTTAGCAGGCTTTCTGTATACTTCAACTCAAAAGCATCCCACGGGGCTAAACACTGCAGGATAAAGAATTCATTTAAAGCTAGTCCATTAGTCTAAGTAGAGCTTAACTCAGTAAGAACCATTGAACTCCCCATTAATTTTAAATCAGTGTGCAAGATAGCATATTTAATTATGCATATTCTCCTGTTCTTGTGTAATTACCTGACAACCATTTCCGTGAGGCGTTTGTAAAAGCCACAAGAGGTGACTGATGGCCCATGCACATCGGTGCAGGTTTATTTTTGGATGAGATGAACTGCTTTCATTACATATCTGTCTGATCTGTGCAGTAGTAAAGGCAAAGCAGGGCAAAACTCTCCGAACCATTCGGCTCAATTTATTAGCCATGCTACAAAAGTAGGTCGGAGAGGGACAGGACTGAAAAGGAAAACATGGACAGGTGTAGGTGAGCCACTTATGACACGCTCCTGCTGATGGTGGCCGTTAGCTTTCTGAGAAAGTTTTGACAAGGAGGAAAATTTCCAAGGGTCAGTGAAGGCTATGCATCAAGGTAATTAATCTCATTTTTAATGACCCAACAGTTAAACGTTAGTCTAGCGCATTAGGGGGAATATAGACCACTTCCAGTCTTAATGAAGGGAATCTTGTATAACTGAATAAGGAAACGCCACAGAGAAAGAGTAATCGTCACTTTGTGCTCATTAGGACTTCACAGAGCATTTAAAAGCAAGAAACGACTCCCTTAAAATAACTCAGGTGAAAATGGAATTTGAGGTTAGCCTACTTTGCCTTTATAGGTTCATCTGTACCAGACTCTCATCTCACATCATTTTAACTGGTAAAAATCCAATTAGCAAGCAGGAAATTATCTGAGGATGCCCTTGATATGCAAGCTTCAGTAGTATACAGTATATTACAATACTCCACTGGCAACAGTTTGTGAGCCAGAAAACCTTCCAGACAAAGGTTATTCATCTGAATAGTATCATCTGATTCATATGATAGTATACACAGATCATCCATAAAATTAAAAACACTGACAGGTGAAGTGAATAACACTGATTATGTTGTTACAGTGGCACGTGTCAAGGGGTGGGATATATTGGGCAGCAAGGGAACAGTCCGTTCTTGGAGCTGATGTGTTGGAAGCAGGAAAAATGGGCAAGCGTAAGGATCTGAGCGACTTTGACAAGAGCCAAATGGTGATGGCTAGATCACTGGGTCTGAGCATCTCCAAAATGGCACACCTTGTGGGGTGTTCCCAGTATGCAGTGGTTAGTACCTACCAAAAGTGGTCCAAGGAAGGACAACCGGTGAAATGGCGACAGGGTCATGGGAGTCGAAGGCTTACTGATTTGCATGGGGCATGAAGGCTAGCCCATATGGTCCAAACCCACAGAACAGCTACTGTAGCACAAACTGCTGAAAAAGTTAATGCTGACACCTTTCTGTTTTAGCCAGCATTAACTTTTTCAGCAGTTTCTGCTACAGTAACTTCTGTGGGATTAGACCATATGGGTTAGCCTTTGGGCGGCACAGTGGTGTCATGGTTAACACTGTTGCCTCACAGCAAGAAGGTTCTTGGTTCGAGCCCAGTGGCCGACGGGGGTCTTTCTGTGTGGAGTTTGCATGTTCTCCCCATGTCTGTGTGGGTTTCCTCCGGGTGCTCCGGTTTCCCCCAAAGACATGCAGGTTAGGCTAATTGGTGGCTTTAAATTGACTATAAGTGTGAATGGTTGTCTCTATGTGTCAGCCCTGCAATGATCTGGAGACTTGTCCAGAGTGTACCCTGCCTCTTGCCCATAGTCAGTAGGTATAGGCTCCAGCTTGCCCGTGACCCTGCACAGGATAAGTGGTTGCAGATAATGGATGGATGGGTTAACTTTTGTGCCCCATGCGAATCAATGAGCCTTCGACATCCATGACTCTGTCGCCAGTTCACCAGTCCTCCTTGGACCACTTTTGGTAGGTATGAACCACTGTATATCAGGAATACCCCACAAGATGTGACATTTTGGAGATGCTCAGACCCAGTTATCTAGCCATCACTATTTGGCCCTTGTCAAAGTCACTCAGATCCTTATGCTTGCCCATTTTTCCTGCTTCCAACACATCACCTTTGAGAACTGACTCTTCTCTTGCTGCCTAATATATCCCACCCCTTGGCAGGTGCCATTGTAACAACATTATCCGTGTAATTCACTTTACCTTTCAGTGTTTTAAATTTTATGGTTAATCGGTTTATCCATGGGTGCAGATCCCGAGGGGGACGGGGGGACATGACCCCCCCACTTTCTGAAAAACATGAATTGCCCCCCCCCATAAAAATCCCCTAAATTATTAAAAATTGTACAAACAAATGTATTTTCAGACAAATGATTCCCTGTGCAGTACTTTTTGAATGATGTGGCGAGCCTCTACGAAGTTGTTATTTATGGTTGCATGGTATGAGTTGCATACGGGCAAAAAAAAAAAAATCACTTTTGTGTCCCCCCCAATCCTGACATCGGATCTGCACCCCTGGGTTTATCATTCATCATCTCTCTCTAGCCGCTTTATCCTTCTACAGGGTCGCAGGCAAGCTGGAGCCTATCCCAGCTGACTACGGGCGAAAGGCGGGGTACACCCTGGACAAGTCGCCAGGTCATCACAGGGCTGACACATAGACACAGACAACCATTCACACTCACATTCACACCTACGGTCAATTTAGAGTCACCAGTTAACCTAACCTGCATGTCTTTGGACTGTGGGGGAAACCGGAGCACCTGGAGGAAACCCACATGGACACGGGGAGAACATGCAAACTCCACACAGAAAGGCCCTCGCCGGCCCCGGGGCTCGAACCCAGGACCTTCTTGCTATGAGGCGACAGCGCTAACCACTACACCACCGTGCCGGGTTTATCATTACCTGAATAAATGTAAAATACCTGGAGCACCTGCCCAACAACTCACCTTCGCAGTACGCGTTGTCTGGGCGGAGCGGGCGGAAACCCTCTTTGCAGCTGCAGCTTGCTCCTGCATCTAGATTCAGACAGTCTGAGTGCTCCATGCAGGCATTGTTCTCCGCACAGAAATCATGGCCTTTTAGACACAAAGGAATTTACTGTCATAACTACTGACAACAATAAAGTGTATAATGTCTAATCCAGAGCTCTAAACCAATTTGAGGAATGAAAACCAAAACTAGAAATGAATATTTGGCTCAGAACAAAAAATACAACTAAAAACAAATCATCCTTAAGAGTTCTGGAACAGAAACATCTCATCTCATCTCATTATCTCTAGCCGCTTTATCCTACAGAAACATTCATTTGAAATTTCTGGTAATGTTACCCATAAAATTTTTTTTTGTCTGTGTAGCCCATTAGCTTTTTATTTACATCTTAGCTCTAAACTCTTGGATTAACATTATGTATTGTGGGATTTTATTTAATGTGCTCCAACCCCAAATCTGAAAAAGCTGGGACAGTATGGAAAATACAAATTTAAAAAAAACAGTGATTTCCAAATTTACTTTGACTTGTATTTCATTGCAGACAGTATGAACCCAAGATATTTCATGTTTTGTCTGGTCAACTTCATTTAATTTGTTAATATACATCCATTCCTGCATTTCAGGCCTGCAACATAGTCAAAAAAAAAGTTGAGACAGGGCAATGTAGGGCTAGTAATGAGGTAAAACAATTAAATAATGATGTGATTTGAAATAGGTGACGTTAACAAGTGATAGTAATCATGATCTGGTACAAAATTAGTATCCAGAAACGGCCTAGTCTATGAAGAGCAAAGATGGGCTGAGGATCTCAAGAAAATTACTGAAATGTTTAAAAACAGTGTTAGTCAAAGAGAGATAGGAAGGGATTTGGATAGTTCACCCTCTACATTGCATAATATAATTAAACGATTCAAGGAATCCGAAGGAATTTCAGTGCGTAAAGGGCAAGGGCACAAGCCTAAGCTGAACATCTGAGATCTCCGATCCCTCAGATGTCACCTCATCAAGAACCGTCATTCATCTATAGCTGATATAACCACATGGGCTCAAGATTACTTTGGCAAACCTTTGTCAGGCTCTACAATACAGAGTTACATCCTCAAATAACAGTTAAATATTTACTGAGCAAAAAAGAAGCCTTATAATAACTGTGTCCAGAAGCGCTGTCGGCTTCTCTGGGCTTGGAGGCATATAGGCTGGACCATCACACAATGGAAACATATTGGAGTCAGACAAATAAGTATTCCAGGTGTTTGTTTGTAAGAAATGAATGCAGTGTGCTCTGGATCAAAGACAAAAAGGACCATCCAGACTGTTACCAGAAACAAGTCCAAAAGCCAGGGACTGTCATGGTATGGGGTTGTGTCAGTGCCCTTGGCAAAGGTAACTTACACTTTTGTGATGGCAGCATTAATGCAGGAAAGTACACAGATTTTGGAGCAACATATGCTGCCTTCAAGGCGACATCTTTTCCAGGGATATTTCAACAAGACAATGCAAAACCACAGTCTGCACACATTACAAAAGCATGGCTGTTGTATTGTTTTGAGTGCAATGCAGGTCAAAGATTTACGAATCAATGTTGTCAGTTTTAATTTCAATTTCAATAAACCGTCCGAACTTTTTCTGATTTGGGGTTGTATTTTACATGCATCATGCAGCACAGGGTAAAATTACAAAGCTGTTAATAAATGATGAAACAAGGTAAATTAATAAAAATAACCAAACCTGCAGTGTTGTAATTGTTAGAATGAGAGAAAAACTAGCTAGCTAATCCAGACTAGGGACTGCGAGTTGGCCTAGTGGTTAGCATGTCCGCCTCTCGACCGGGAGATTGTGAGTTCTACTCGCAGTCGGGTCATACCAAAGACCATCATAAAAATGGTACCTATGACTGTTTGACAAGGCACACTGCAATACAGATGTGAGTGGAGAAGTCAAACTCTTGCGGTTACCAGAGGACTAGCCCCCCACTGTAACCCTAGGTATACAGGTGAGAAGCCAAGGGCTATCGAAACAAAGATCAGTGCTGCACCCATAATGCCTTAGAGTTGGTTAGTACTGGGACAGGAGACTGCCTGGGAAGACTAGATTCTGGCCTAAGAGGGACTTCGACTTGGCTTGAATCCAGACTAGGGATGAGCATTTAGCCTGCTGGCATGTCTATGCAATATTATTTGAGAAATTAGTTCACTCTTTTGTGCTCTTATGTTGAAAATAACAACCTAAGGTAAATTACTACACAAACAGGGAAATTTCATAGCCTGTGTGTGTGTGTGTGTGTGTGTGTGCATGCGTGCATGCATGTGTTTCTTCTAACCAATTTAGGTTGGAGTAGATTCACAACAATGGAAAGGTTTTACTGTTGGTTCTGCTCAGAGTAAAGTAATTGAATTTTTTTATTCCATTTCTCAGTTTTGGTCTCAAACAAGGGTCGCTCTAATACCTTGTAACTCACAATGAAGTACATTTTGAATTTCCTTGCAGTGTTTCAATGGTGAGTGCTTACATTGCATTAAGCGCATTACGATGTATTATCGTACACGAGTGACATTTTAATTGGAATAGACTGTCATAGATTATTTTAATCTCACTTGTCTCTCTTCTTTTCTGCTCATTTATTATTGCAGGATTCAACTTGTTATTGTCATCTACCCAAATAAAATCTCACTCCCTGTCTTTAAGAAACGAAATGAAAATTCAGTGATGCTGATCCGCCTCACCTCTGCACACTTTGCAGCATCTGTCAGTCAGAGTGACCTGCTGTGTTTCTGGACAAATGAGTTCGGGACACTCGCTGTTTGGGACTTTGTGCATTGTACGATCCTGGTTAAATACAAAACACCTGATTAAGTTGTGCCTTTAAGAGAAAAGTACCAAAGGTAGATCTGTACTGAGGATAATAATAATAATAATAATAATAATAATAATAATAATAATAATAATAATAATAATAAACAACTACACAATGAACCTACAATACCCACCGTATTTTCGAATGCAGAAGCAAGTTATAGATTATTGTGAGACTCTTTTTGGATGAAAAATGAACTTATAATATGAAGGTCACAGTTTCCATTTGACTGATCATTGCTACAATAATCATGTCATCAACATTTAAGGTGGACAACAAATTTTCATGATATTTATATGTACTCAATGTAAAACCTATTAGCCTTGCTGAATAATGACTGATTAAATGAGTGTAGAAAATTGTGTATAATTGTCTAATGTTTAAAATGTCCATCCATTCATTACCATTAAATATGATGATATTTAAATATACATTAGCTATATCTTTCAGGGTCATGGGAGAAGCTGGAGCCAATCTCAGCTGACACTGGGCGAGACACGGGGTACACCCTGTGTCACTAATCTATTGCAGGGCTAACACAGAGATGAACAACCCATCCATCCATCCATTATCTGTAGCCACTTATCCTGTACAGGGTCGCGGGCAAGCTGGAGCCTATCCCAGCTGACTATGGGCGAGAGGCAGGGTACACCCTGGACAAGTCGCCAGGTTATCGCAGGGCTGACACATAGACAAACAACCATTCACACTAATGTTCACACATATGGGCAATTTAGAGTAGCCAGTTAACCAAATCCCCATGTATTTGTACTGTGGGAAGAAACCAGAGCACCCAGAGAAAAAAAAAAAACCAGGCAGGTAGAACATGCAAACTCCACACAGGAAGGCCCCTGTCAACCACGAGGTTCAAACCCAGAACCTTCTTGCTGTGAGACAACAGTGCTAACCACTGTTCCACTGTGCACCCCAAATTAAATAATAAATATAAAATCTAACTCTGTCCTAAAACTGATATTACATGTACATATTGTGGCAGAGTTCCAAATAGAGTTCTACTGGTCAAATACACCATATGGATAAAAGTATGTAGGCACCTAACAAATCACACTCATATGTGCTTTTTGAACAGCCCATTCCAGATTTAGTCTACCATTGCTGTTGTAATAGTCACCACTCTTCTGGGAAGGCTTTCCACAAGAGCATTCATGAGGTCAGGCAAATAGGCCTGGTGCACAGTCGGTGTTCCAGTTCATCCCAAAGGTCTTCAGTGGGGCTGAGTTCTTCCACTCCAATCTTGGCAAACCATGTTTTCATGGAGCTCGCATTGTGCACAGGGCATTGTCAAGCTGGAACAGGGTTGGTCCTCTTAGTTCCAATGAAGGGAAATCTTAATTCTGTGCTTCCAATTTTGTGGCAACAGTTTGGGGAAGGCTCACATATGGGTGAGAGGATCAGAGTATGTCCACATACTTTTGACCACATAGTGTAGCACACTATGTACATACCGTAGGATCTACAACACTATTATGTGTACATTACCCAATGGTATAATATCATACCCAATGTAGTGAAGATGCACAGTCTAGCTTAAAAGGTAAGAAATTATTATTGTGGGTAAGTAAATTAAAGGATAAAACTTATATAATCTTGTGATTTTTTTTTAAATAATACAAATGTAAAGCATAGTGTATAAAATATAATTAAAACTCATTAAAATTTGAAGGAATTTACCAGAATAGCAGCAATAAAACTGCTAACACCAAAGTAAAAACAGGTCAGTGCTATTGGTTATTACTATGAATATCCCTAATTGCACAAATAGTATCAATTACTGTACAAAAGCAATACAAATGCAAAGCAAAACAGACTTTATAAAAAACAATATATGACTTCATATTTCGTCGTAAATTAACTTCAAAATTAAATAAAATGATAATGCTTTTGTAATGTATTCCTAGCTGAATGAAACAAAAGACCCAGAAGTGTCTTATACAAAATATCTTAAACAAATCATCCATCAGTACACTAAAAATAAGGTGGATAACATGCATTACGCAATGTATTTTTGATATTTTCCAAAAGAATTTCACAGTAAGATTATAGAATACAGGCTCTGAAGTCTCACCTTGCATTCAGAGAGTTGGCACAATCCACTGGCATGATGCACAGCTTTACTTTCCCCCTCCGCCAATTCTTGTCCAAAAAATATGCACATAGCTGCGCACACACACACACACACACACACACACAAAGGAAAAGTGTACATTTGCTCTAACCAGTAACATACATAATCAGTAATTCAGATTGTACATATAAAAGTCTTCAAAAATTCCAGATTTTATGCAGTTTTATGTGTCAAAGCGCTACTGGACTTACAGAACCCATCGAGGAGTCACACTCCATTAGCTGTGGTTACCATGTTATAGATTTTTCTTTCTAAAAGAACAAGAATTCCTCAGACACCATCCAGCTGAGTTTTATCACTATCTGTCCATCAACCTGATAGCAGTAAAACCAAGCTACTTTTTTTTTCCACCAAAGCAGAGCCCTGTCGGTGCCTGCATTACAGACTGCCTCGCACTGTCATCCTCACATGAGCAGGTAGAAAATAGCAGGGGACTTCTAAATGGGCTGGCACTTAACAAATGCATGGCTCTGCTTTGAGTTGTCAATAAACACACGAGAAAGCCAAGAAGGCGCTGTATACTCAGCACATAGGGAAGAAAAAAAAGAATTTTGCTTTCCGGTTTCTTTACTAAGACGCATTGCAATGAATGCACATAAAATTCAAGACCAAACAGCATAGGACTGTGACGCCATTGGTTCATTCACTGTCCCAAGAAACATTTGTTCTTGCTTTCCATTCTGTACTAATGAGACATATGGCCAAACATCAGAAAACTTTTACTCGTGTGCTAACTTGGTGAAAGTTGCTGCTAAAGTTGATTTTACTAACAAACAAGAGTGCTCTGGAGAGCACAATAACCCCCGCTGGCAACTCTGTCATAACTCTGGGAAAATGTGACTGAATTGAACGAAATTACAATATGCGTATTACCGACATATGACAAAGAATCCTGCCAAGTTTCGTGAAATTGCTCCAAAAATTGTGAGAGGAGTTGATTTCAGAATGTGAGTACCCTTCCCAGGATGGACGGATGGACATTGCAATGACATAATCCCCTTTCGGCCCTTTCGGCTAGCGTGGGATAAAAACTTTTTGCCAAATTACATGAAATTCCTCCAAAAATTGTGAAGGAAGTTGATTTCAGAAGGAAAACATACTCTCACGAAAATGTCAAATTATAATTTTGTTAATCAAGGGCTGTAACTCTGGTAAAATGAGACCGAATTTAACAAAATGACAATATGCATATTACCGACATATAACAAAGAATCCTGCCAAGTTTCATGAAATTCCTCCAAAAATTGTGAGAGGAGTTGATTTCAGAAGGTGAGCACCTTTCCTAGGACGGATGGACAGATGGACATTGCCACAACATAATCCCCTTTCGGGCCTTTTGGCCAGCAGGGGATAAAAACTAACCACGAAAGATTAAGATCACAAAACTACAGTTCCAGTCAAAAGTTTGTACACCCCTACTCATTCATAAGTTTTTCTGTATTTTGACTATTTTCTACATTGTAGATCAATACTGAAGACCTCAAAACTATGAAACATCGCATATGAAACATAGATGGAATTATGTGGTAAACAAAAAGTGTTAAACAAAATGTTTCATATTTTTGATTCTTTAAAGTAGCCAGCGTTTATCTTGATGACGCTTTGCACACTATTGGCGTTATCTTAACCAGCTTCATGAGGGAGTCACCTGAAATGCTTTTCAATTAACAGGTGCCTCGTCAAAAGTTAATGAGTGCAATTTCTTGCCTTCTTAATGCGTTTGAGATCAAACAGTAAATAGTAAATAATAATACTAATAACAATAATAGAGTAAATAGCCTTATTCCACAACTGTAGTAATCCATATTATGTCAAGAACCGCTCAACTAAGTAAAGAGCAACGACATCCATCATTACTTTTTTGTTCAATATGACAGGACAGCATGAAAGTGGGGACAACCTTGGCCTGAAGGTTAGAGATGCAGCCTTGGGTCCTAAGGGTTGCCAGTTCGATTCCTGGGACTGGCATGGAAAATATGAGGGGAGTTGAGTGAATGAACATCACTTTCCCCTCCCTCTGTCTCATGGCTGAAGTGTCCTTGAGCAAGGCATCTAACCCCCAACTGCTCCCGGGTGTTGTAGCATAGCTGCCCACTGCTCTGGGTATGTGTGCGTGCTCATTACTCACTTGTGTGTGCATGCTTCAGATGGGCTAAATGCAGAGGAGGAATTTCACTGTGCTTAAGTGTACATGTGACTGAGTAAAGGCTTCTTCATCTTCTTTTTTTAATTAATAAAAATAAAGAAAAAACATTGAGTTAGAAGGTGTATCCAAACTTTTGTCTGGAACAAAGAGCCTCGCAAGACGGTAATAACTGGAAACTGTGACAGCAATGGCATTCAAAACACAGCAAACATTATTTTTTGAGGTGCTTCATAGTGGTGTTTGTGTCTGTGTGTGGAATCTAGAACAAAAAAAGCACTTTAATGCTGTCCTGTCATATTGAACAAAAAGCTCAACTAATTATTGCCTTGTTTGTCTTCATGTTGGAGATGCAGACAGCTGTAACATACCACAGTGATAGGAGGAAAAGATTATCTCGCAAAAGAGCTTACACAATACACAGTGTGCATTTCAGTCAAGCGCTTACAAAGCCCTCACGACTAGCTGAGTCATAAGATAAATGCTGCTTCAACTGTTTAATCCAAATGAAACCTAAATTATTAAACCTACTGCAGTGGATTGAATCCCTCTTGTTTTATTCTCACTAAGAAAATGATTAGAAGGTTTAGTTTTAAAGCATTGTGCATGAGGGGAATAGTCAATCCAGATACTGTCCAGGGTGTGGTACATGTTTTCAGGTTAACACTGGTCATAAAACCGTGTGACTGCACAGCAAGTACTGTATCCCTTAGCCCCTAGGTTTTGTTTGGGTCAGTATAACTCAATTTTTAAATGTTTACTAGAAAGCAGGGATCCCAGCAGTAATTGAAAAAAATAGAGGAATGTAAGAAACTATCAGCAGGGGTCAAGGGGGCTGCAAGCCCCCTGAAGCTGTTGAGATTTTAACATTTAAAGATGCTATAGAACACATTTTTTACATAGATCTAACATAGAAAAGCAACAGAATTTAACAATAATGTGTATCTATTTGGTGGCATATTTTGTAATCAATGACATAAGTGGCAAAAAAAAATTGTTATTTATAAAAATTAGATGAAAATGTAGCTTTGAAGAATATACTTCTTCTAACCCGGACACTGTTCCACTATCTCTTTTATGGACGATATCTTTTTTCCACGACATATTCAGGGCTGTGAAATTGTAAATAAGAAATCCGAGGAAAAGGGGGGGTCTGGGGGGCACAGCCCCCCAGCATAAGCCGGGGGTCTGGGGCCTGCAGGGCCCCAGACACCAAGCCATTTTAGGTGTTATATGGTGTATTCTGAGCATTTCCTGCAAGTAAAAAATTGATCTCAACAAGTAAATATTTGACTCATCTTGGTCTTCATTTTGCCATATAAAATACCTATCAACAGTTTTCTCTTTTAAAATGAAAGATCCATGTAAAATACCTTGAAATATCTAATAAGTGCCTATGTATTTTATCTCTTAATCAAAAATAAAAGTAAAAAAAAGTGTAAATAACAATTTAAAGAAATGTTAATAAAAGAAAACTTTGATGGGCCTTTCAAAATGACTTTGTGAAAAATCATGCTCAATATTTAAGTGAGAGATACCTGTTGTCTTCCAAATTACACTTAATTCTTGTATTATGTCCTGGCTTTTTCCAAGAATCTGTCACAATGTCTCTTGTCTACAGAGCAAAAGTTTAAAAAAAAAACTAATGTTTCTTATCTAATATATTATTTACATCTTTTCTTTTACTTCTGGCTCCTTCTATTCCTCTTTGCATCACTCCCAGCTATTTCTTTCAATTCATCTTTCAGTAAGGCTATTAGTTATTAGTTCTATAGTATTTGCATTCCTCTATTAAAGCTATTTACAAAATGTTCATAGTCTGTCAAACAGCATCTAATGAAAGTCTTTTAAATTTTCTTTTCTTTAACACCATCTCTTTCAGTTTTGCAAACTTGTTCTTTTTCATCTTTTCCTTCAGTCTGTCTGTGTGTTCTTTTCTAGCCCTCTTTGCATCTCTCTCAAACACCTCCTTAGCTTTCCTTTTTGATGGCATCTTATCTATGTCTGATCTTGCACCCTGTAAGTACAAAATTCACGTACGCGGTGCCAGGTCACGCAATAGCTATTTTTAGCTCTGTCATGCATGAGTCGCAGTCAAGACGTGTTCCACGCTCAGCTGGCATAAAACTCCGCGAGTCCGGCTGTATTAAGCCGCCGGTCTCGTGCAAGGCAATTAAAACCGACTAGACCCCCACCCCCTCCAATGATTTAATGCAAAAATAGACGTTTTGTGAAGATATTTTTCGCGACAGAATCCGCGGAAATTTCACAGCCCTGCATATTGAATTAAGTTCAACGCATTAGAAACAAAAGCACGAACGGAGTTAAAACACATTTTCTAGCAAATGGGCGCAGCCATATTGTTTTCTCGTTCTATCGCGTACAGTCTTGCGGTATTTACATCAATTTAACTTCCGAGTGTTCCCGAATGTCAACGAGAACAAACGAAGCTGACAAAAACATCGCTAAACAAGCAAACCAAATCAGAACGTATTCTGCTGCTCATTTTACTTAAACAAACATATTTTTAACGGATATACAAGAGATTTAAAAAAAAAAAACACCACCGCTTTGGCTAGAAAAATAGCGGAATTCCGCTAAATAGCGGACGTCTGGGATCCCTGTAGAAAGGTCATTTTAATCACAAAAAAAGTATTAAAACTGAATGACTGAGTCCAAGAAAGAAAAATTGGCCTTGCTCTCTGGATGGGAGAAAATCCGGCCACTGGGGGTGCATAAGCGTACTCTTGGTGCTGGTCCCAAGCCCGGATAAATGGAGAGGGTTGCATCAGGAAGGCCATCCGGCATAAAACTGTGCTAAATCTAACATGTGGATTGAAAAGAGAAATACCATACTGGATCGGTCGGGGCCCGGGTTAACAACGGCCGCCTCCAATACTGTTGGTCAACAGGATGCCGGTAGAAAGTATGCTACTGAGAGGGGGGAGGCATGTTAGGAGAGAGCGTGAAAGATGGAAGGGAAGAAGCTTAGAATTGAGGGTAGGAACACTGAATGTGGGAACACTGACTGGCAGAGCAAGAGAGTTAGCATGTATGATGGAAAGAAGGCAGTTGGACATTTTGTGTGTGCAGAAGACGAGGTGGAAGGGAAGCATCGGGAAGGAAGACAAGGAGACATGGTGGTGGAACAAAGAAGTGCAGGAAATTATAAAAGAAAAGAGGCTAGCAAAGAAGAATTGGGACGATCAGAGAGACGAGGAAAGCAGGCAGTTATACAGAGAGACAAGACAGAAGGCAAAAAGAGTGGTAGCGAAGGCGAAAGCAGATGCATACCAGGAGTTGTACGAAAGACTGGAGACCAAAGAAGGAGAGAAAGACCTGTACAGACTAGCTAGGCAGAGAAAAAGGGAAGTGCGGGATGTACAGCAGGTAAAAGTGATGAAAGATGTAAATGAAAATGTGCTGACAAACAAACAGAGTGTATTAAGAAGGTGGAAAGAGTACTTTGAGGATTTATTAAATGAGGAGAATCCAAGAGAGAAAAGGTCAGATTCATTGGAGACAGCAAATCAGGAAGCAGAGTTGGTTAGTAAGGATGAGGTGAGGGCAGCCATGAAAAGAATGAAGACTGGGAAAGCAGTCGGACCAGATGGTATCCCAACTGAGGCTTGGAGATGTTTGGGTGAGACGGCTGTGGAGTTCCTAACGAGATTGTTTAATAAGATCCTAGAGAATGAGAAAATGCCAAATGAATGGAGAGTGCGCTAATCCCAATATACAAGAATAAGGGAGATGTACAGAGCTGCAGTACTTACAGAGGGATAAAATTGATGAGCCACACCATGAAGTTATGGGAAAGGGTATTGGAGCTGAGGTTGAGAAGAGAGGTAGCAATCTGTGAACAGCAGTACGGGTTTATGCCAAGGAAGAGCATGTCGGATGCCATTTTTGCTTTCAGTATGCTAATGGAGAAGTACAGGGAAGGCCAGAGAAAGCTACATTGTGTGTTTGTAGACCTGGAGAAGGCATACAATAGAGAGCCGAGAGATGAGTTATGGTAATGTATGAGAAAGAGTGGAGTGAATAAGAAGTACATTAGAGTGGTGCAAGACATGTATGAGAACAGTGAAACAGCAGTGAGGTGTGCAGTTGGAACAACTGAATGGTTCAAGGTGAAGGTGGGACTCCATCAAGGATCTGCTTTGAGTCCTTTCTTGTTTGCCATAGTGATGGATAGCTTGACAGACGAGGTGAGGCAAGAGTCACCATGGAACATGATGTTTGTGGATGATATTGTGATATGTGGTGAAAGTAGAAAGGAGGTTGAGCTGGGTTTGGAGAGATGGAGGTATGCATTGGAACGAAGAGGAATGAAGGTGAGCCATAGCAAAACAGAATACATGTGCATCAATGAGAATGGGGATGAGAGTGTAGTGAAGATGCAAGGAGTAGACATAAAGAAAGTTGGTGAATTCAAGTACCTGGGGTCAACTGTGCAGGAAAATGGGGGCTGCGATAGTGAGGTGAGAAAGAGAGTGCAGACAGGGTGGAGCAGCTGGAGAAGGATTTCGGGAGTCATTTGTGATAGGAAAGTCCCAGCAAAAGTGAAAGGTAAGATATATAAGACAGTAGTGAGACCAGCTGTGATGTATGGATTGGAGACCGTACGCTTAATGAAGAGACAGGAGGCAAAGTTGGAGGTGGCGGAGTTGAGGATGTTAAGGTTTGCGATGGGAGTGACAAGGTTGGACAGGATAAGGAACGAGCACATCAGAGGGACAGCACATGTGGAGAGCTTGGGAATTAAGCTAAGAGAGATGAGGCACATGAAAACGAGGAAGGCCAAAGAGGAGATACATGGATGTGGTGAGAGAGGACATGAAAGTGGCAGGTGTGGTAGAGAAGGTTGCGGAAGACAGGGAGCAATGGAGATGAAAGATCCGCTGTAGCGACCCCTAATCAGGAGCAGCCAAAAGAAGAAGCAGCTCTCTGGGCAGGAGAAAAGGCTTTACTCTCTCCACTGTCAGTCAGAATGACAGTAAGCCATTGAGGGTATCTGTGAAATCATGTATGCGGAAGAGGGCAAATAGCACCTTCTAGTGTGTTACACCGTCCCATGATGTAGCATGAGCAGCAGTTTAAAAGGATGTAGTGACTGGCTTCACATGTCTCAGAAGAAGCATTATGATAACTGTCACATCAGAGGGGAGAGTTAGTTAGTGAGTGAGAATCAGCAATAAACTGGGAGAAAATGGTATAGTTTAAAAACAAACAAATAAATAAAAACCTGATTGATATTCAGAAATATGAATCAAATATAATTTTAATTCCTTTCACATAACTTTCATCTCGTTTGCTCCTAAAGCCTGTGCAAAGGAAGTCTTTTTTTGTGTGTCAACCCCATAATGTTGATTATTATACATACGGGCCATTTTGTCCATAGAATAAAAACATGTATTCTTGTCCCTTCTAGCAGGTTTATTGATGGCATGCAATATTGTTATCATATTGCTTATCCTCCATGTATTACCCCACTCTCCCCAATGGAGAATGAGTGTGCATTATTGTTATAATATTGCACATTGTCAAGACAACACGATGTCACACATCGGCGCTCATGCGAAGATCCAATGACAAAATTTTTCTGCTGTGCATGCGCACAATCATTTCTTTGTCGGCCGGGAAAGAGAGAAGATCCAGTGCTCGGTTAAGCACTAAATAAATAAACTGAAAACGGAAACTAAAGATGCGCTGAACACCCAAAAGGCTACCAAAACTTCATTATATATCCTTCACACATATTTACAAGAGAAAAACATACCAAAACTGGAAGAGAGACACGTCGGAGATGTAAAACTTCCATGCTAGCGAGTGACTGTGACAATTTGTACACAAACACGGCTGCTAGGTTTGCTTTGTTAAAAGCGTAAGATTTTGAGAGAATTTTGAAAGAGAAAGACATGCTGAACACCCGAAAGGCTCCCAAAATTTCATTGGATATTCTTCACACATTTAATCTTCCGCATTAAATATATGGAAAAGCGACATGTCGGAGATGTAAAACTTACATGCTAGCGAGTGACTGACAGTTCGTACACACACATGGCTGCGAGGTTTGCTTCATTAAAAGCGGAAGGATAAAAGCAGAAGATTTAAAGCGAAAGACGCGCTGAACAACCGAAAGGCTACCAAAACTTCACTGGATATTTTTCACACATATTTACAAGAGAAAAACACACCAATGGACATCGAAAAACTGGAAAAGAGAGTAATAGCAGAAATATAAAGGTCTACTTGGAGGTGAGGAAAAGTGACGGAGACTTTTACAAGAGGACTTCACTCGTGGACTTCACTCAGCAAAGCCCTTTTGTTTTGAACAACTGCAATGTAATAATTAACTCCTACCAAAAGTAACTTTGAACTTGAACTGTCAACCTGTATATAGCTTGTATACAAGTTGGGTTGTTCAGGCTTTTTGGACTTGTACCATTTTGATTGTTAGAACTTTGACTTTGTACATGTACACTGAAATGACACAACATTAAATTACATTTGATCAGAATCAGCATTCAATATTGGTAAGTTACACCTACCCCTCCCTTAACTTTTGTAAAATCTATAATTGTTCCATCAAATGTGTATGTATAATAATAATATTGGCTGGCTTTTATCGTGGTACATCAGATATATTCCATTCAGCTAGCGTAATACTGAACTCGTCTTCGACTCGTTTAATATCATGCTAGCTGAATGGAATATATCTGATATACCACAAAAAAGCCAGCCAATATTATTTAAATATTTACTAGGCATATTATATTTATTATATACTGTATGTATTGTGCTCTGCAACTTGTCTTGCCATAAAGCAATTCATTAATGATCTAATTACAACCCCGATTCCAAAAAAGTTGGGACAAAGTACAAATTGTAAATAAAAACGGAATGCAAGAATTTACAAATCTCAAAAACTGATATTGTATTCACAGTAGAACATAGACAACATATCAAATGTCGAAAGTGAGACATTTTGAAATTTCATGCCAAATATTGGCTCATTTGAAATTTCATGACAGCAACACATCTCAAAAAAGTTGGGACAGGGGCAGTAAGAGGCTGGAAAAGTTAAAGGTACAAAAAAGGAACAGCTGGAGGACCAAATTGCAACTCATTAGGTCAATTGGCAATAGGTCATTAACATGACTGGGTATAAAAAGAGCATCTTGGAGTGGCAGCGGCTCTCAGAAGTAAAGATGGGAAGAGGATCACCAATCCCCCTAATTCTGCGCCGACAAATAGTGGAGCAATATCAGAAAGGAGTTCGACAGTGTAAAATTGCAAAGAGTTTGAACATATCATCATTTACAGTGCATAATATCATCAAAAGATTCAGAGAATCTGGAAGAATCTCTGTGCGTAAGGGTCAAGGCCGGAAAACCATACTGGGTGCCCGTGATCTTCGGGCCCTTAGACGGCACTGCATCACATACAGGCATGCTTCTGTATTGGAAATCACAAAATGGGCTCAGGAATATTTCCAGAGAACATTATCTGCAGTGTTGGGCACGCTACTTTCAAAAAGTAATTAGTTATAGTTCCTAGTTACTTTTCCCAAAAAGTAACTGAGTCAGTAACGGAGTTACTTTGTCATAAAAGTAACTAATTACCAGGGAAAGTAATTATTCCGTTACATTTTGTGTTACCCCCCCCAAAAAAAAATCAAATTCAATTAGTGTAATCATAATAAAAGTGAATGTTAAATGTGTTTAATGACTGAAATGGACACTTAACAGAACCAATTAGTAACGTTATCTACACTATATTAATATTTTTGTGGGACAATGTGAGATAAGACATCTATCAAATTTAATATATTTTTGTAGTTATTAAAATTATGTTACTAATTACTGGCCACTGACGAGGACAAACGCTTTGTTCCTCAACATAATGTGCATTGCACGTAGACATTTTTGCCTTTTATTTCAAGTAATGAAAAGTAATGGCTGTATTTCCAGTGTGAAAGCGCAGTGCTGGGCTGACCGCTCGCCATCGCTGTGTCTTCTGATTGAAAGAGCGCGCAGTAGTGCAGTAGGCGGAGCCTACCTACGTATGTTGTCCAAATCTACTCTGATTGGCTTACTGTGCCGTTGTCTCGCATCTCCCCGCCCCACACTAAAGCAGAGGAAAGAAAGGCTGAACGAGCAGCGTGCCAGATGAGAACAGCTTTAATAAAGTAACGCATAGTATTTTATTGTAAGTAACGGGAACGGCGTTATAACGATGTAAAAAGTAATTAGTTAGATTACTCGTTACTAAAAAAAGTAACGCCGTTAGTAATGCCGTTTATTTCTAACGCCGTTATTCCCATCACTGATTATCTGTGAACACAATTCACCGTGCCATCCGCCGTTGCCAGCTAAAACTCTATAGTTCAAAGAAGCCATATCTAAACATGATCCAGAAGCGCAGACATCTTCTCTGGGCCAAGGCTCATTTAAAATGGACTGTGGCAAAGTGGAAAACTGTTCTGTGGTCAGACGAATCAACATTGGAAGTTCTTTATGGAAATCAGGGACGCCGTGTCATTCGGACTAAAGAGGAGAAGGACGACCCGAGTTGTTATCAGCGCTCAGTTCAGAAGCCTGCATCTCTGATGGTATGGGGTTGCATTAGTGCGTGTGGCATGGGCAGCTTACACATCTGGAAAGACACCATCAATGCCGAAAGGTATATCCAGGTTCTAGAGCAACATATGCTCCCATCCAGATGACATCTCTTTCAGGGAAGACCTTGCATTTTCCAACATGACAATGCCAAACCACATACTGCATCAATTACAGCATCATGGCTGCGTAGAAGAAGGGTCCGGGTACTGAACTGGCCAGCCTGCAGTCCAGATCTTTCACCCGTAGAAAACATTTGGCGCATCATAAAACAGAAGATACGACAAAAAAGACCTAAGACAGTTGAGCAACTAGAATCCTACATTAGACAAGAATGGGTTAACATTCCTATCCCTCAACTTGAGCAACTTGTCTCCTCAGTCCCCAGACGTTTACAGACTGTTGTAAAGAGAAAAGGGGATGTCTCACAGTGGTAAACATGGCCTTGTCCCAACTTTTTTGAGATGTGTTGTTGTCATGAAATTTAAAATCACCTAATTTTTCTCTTTAAATGATACATTTTCTCAGTTTAAACATTTGATATGTCATCCGTGTTCTATTCTGAATAAAATATGGAATTTTGAAACTTCCACATCATTGCATTCCGTTTTTATTTACAATTCGTTCTTTGTCCCAACTTTTTTGGAATCGGGGTTGTAATATTGAAATGAGAGTAGTGATTGTAGAAGTATTAAGCACTGAGCAAAAATACAGAATTTGTGTAAAACTGAAAGTGAAAATGAAAATATTACTATTCTACTATAAAAAAAAAACATTAACACTCAGAGCTAATATGAAACATGGAGCTATCGAAGCTGTTTTATAGTTTCCTTGTGGCTCTTTGACTGAGATAATATGTTCATCAGCATTTATATGCACTGGAAAGTTAAATCAAATTGTATCTGATTGCAATAGAATAGAGATTACAGTCAAAGACTCGAATGAATCCAATATCAGAAAGATCCACTGTTAGGCCAAGAGGTTTAAATTCAGGTTACCATTTGCATACACCCCAGAGGGCTGCACTTTATTGCCTGCTCATGAATAATTTATTTGGATATGTATATGTAATGGTGGACACCTCTGGAGACACAGTGAGCATGTAGCTAAGCAACGGGGAGATGTGGTCAGTTGTCAGGCAACCCTGTGGGGGCGTGAGATGAAAAGCTCTGCTATAGTATCTTCAGCTTCTGTGTGTGTGTGTGTGTGTGTACACACATGCGTGTGTATGTATGTGGGAGTGTGAGGGAAGAAAAAGGCAACTTTGGCAGCAAGGAGTGGATACGTGCATGGAGGAGGAGGTAGGAGGTGTGTGTGTGTGTGTGTGTGTGTGTGTGTGTGTGTGTGTGTGTGTGTGTGTGTGTTTGTGTGTACTCACGCTGACATTTTTTGCAACACTCTCCTGCCACATAGGCAGCAATGGAACCATCAGGACACTCCAGAGGGGGACACACAATGGCTTCACACTGGACTGTACCATTCTGAAAAAGCAGGAAGGTGATGAAAATCATGCAAATATTCAAAGCCCAAATAAGAATCCATACGGCTGATTGATAGCGAGGTCCCCAACTTGTTTGCCTGCTCCAATACATTTGAACCAATTAGCCACCTAATTAACAGGAGCTCTCTGAGTCGATGTGGATGTCCTGAAGCAGGAAAAACAAAAATATACAGGACAGGGCTACACTCCAAGGCAAAGGTTATCAGCACACATGCTGAGAACACAGGGAGAGAAGCATGTTGACTCAACTGCATCACAGCAGCAAGCATTTACTTCTGAGCAGTTCACTGCCTTGTGTTCTTACACTTCTTCGCTAATATCTCACAGGGGGGCTTTCAGAAAGCATACTGAACAGCAGCAAACCATCCATATAAAAAGAAATTTACACTGCTGCAAATAGAAAAGAACATATGCCATCTTTCGCTGTACACAATGTCAGTTACAAGCTGTGCTTAGAAAAGTATTAAGAAGCTGAGCACGGTGCATGCTGCTCAAGAAAAACATCGCAACTATTATATAGTGCTGTACACTGCAGTAGTATTTTCTGGATATGTACAGGTTAAAAAAAAAATAAGGAGAAGCATATAGCAATGAGAGACAAAATGACCTGCTGCTAATTAACCTTTCATATCATGGTTCACATTACAGGTTTTGTGTCAGTGGATGAAAGCAGCTAATGAGTTAATTGCAGATTCCTTAATGCTTGCTCAGACATGTATTTTAACATTTTCAGCTTTCCAGTACTGATTTAGGTTAAATTTAATGTCTCTCTCTCTCTCTCTCTCTCTCTCACACACACACACACGTGTTTTATATATATGTGACACCTCACCGAATCCAGGGACGCATGTCGGCCGAAACGAATCCGAGATAATCGCAAAAGAAGCATTTTTTTTCGAAATTTGTGATTTTCGTTTTTTTCCATCATGTGCAACTTGAGATCTTGAAGAATGCAATCAGTATTTCAGATAAGAGATTGTTTTGTTGGAAAAGCATACATTTTTTGTTGCAAATTGTCTCGTTTTTGTCAGGAGTGTAGCCTGCTGGGGGGTGTGGGTAAATTACCATATGGGCCATTCACATGATGATTTAAGTCTTTTTTTTTTTTTTTCGCGAATCAGCTGTATGATACGAGCTGAGCTCGTGGCTACTTAAGCTGCATACAGGCATGTAATTTCACAATGGAATGAGCAAGCTAAACAGAGCGCAGAGGAGCTGAAACGCCGCGACGCAAACAGACACACGGTTTTTACATCGGAGATAACCATTTCTAGGAAAAAAACCGCAACCAAAAAGTGTTCTAGGACTACATTCCATCGGAGGCATTGGTGTGTGCAAGGCGCCATTTCTCTTTCTGATGGGGTAAGTTTATTAATCTAAGGCTGTGTGGTTATTTTTGCATGTAACGGAGAGTGTTGTAGTTTGGTTACATGAAACTAGTATTGTGTTAGTTGTGTTATCATCGTGCTATTTTTCTTTCTTACGGTGTGAGTATTTTGTTATTTTTGCATGTAACGGAGAGTGTTGTGGTTTGGTTAAGCCTAGGTCACAACCGGACGTACGATTTTTTGGCCGTGCGATTTTTGGCATTTCCCAAATCGCTGCGTTTTTTTTTTTTTCATGGAGAAAGATGCGCGTTGGCCGTAAGTTTGTCTTGCAACCTGAAAAAAACGTAAGCGCCCGTAGAGTTTGTTTGACATGACAAAGAACCTCTGCGGCCAGTCTGCGGCTCGAAAATCAGCACGTCACACGCGCACTCTCGTGCGTTTCACGCGCGCTCTCCGTGCATTTCTTGCGTTTTTTGCATGTAGACCGGCCGTAGGAGCACGGTACAGCCGATTGTGACCGAGGCTTTACATGAAACTAGCGTTGTGTTAGTTGTGTCATCATCGTGCTATCTTTCTTTCTTACGGTGTGAGTAATTTTTCAACCACAAAACGTTAAAGTATACTTTAGGACTTATTTTTGTACTTCATAATTGTGTTGGGCATACTTTGCATGGAAGGAAAATTGACGTGGTGATCTTTGTTTACATGAAAGTAGTATCGTGCTAGCTCGTAGGGGGTAGGGCTTTCCTTAATCATGCAGATGAGCAGCATTATGTGCCCGCCCTACACCCAGAGTAGCTGAGATGGAAAACTTTGAGGGCGATTTTCTCCCTTTTCTGTTTTAAGAGGTATACACTTTCAAAAGACCACACATTCTTCAAATATTGTCAGATCTCCACATGGAAGGCATCATTGGAAAGCTTAGAAACTGTACTTTCTGAATCTGTCAATAACTCAAAATGCCCCTGGGCGGACATGTGTCCCTGGATTCTGGATTTGGGCACATATATATACACAGGTATTCCACGAAATCGAGTCGTACATGAGCTGATAACCAACGAGATACGTAGCAGCGATTTGGCTATAAGCCACGTACGACGAGATTGAGTGGAATAACAATTTTATTCTATTCACATTCACTGGATTTTGAGAAACAGAGCATTTTTATTTTTATTTTTTGCAAATTCCATCCATCCATCCATCATCTGTAGCCACTTATCCTGTTCTACAGGGTCGCAGGCAAGCTGGAGCCTATCCCAGCTGACTACGGGCGAAAGGCGGGGTACACCCTGGACAAGTCACCAGGTCATCACAGGGCTGACACATAGACACAGACAACCATTCACACTCACACCTACGGTCAATTTAGAGTCACCAGTTAACCTAACCTGCATGTCTTTGGACTGTGGGGGAAACCGGAGCACCCGGAGGAAACCCACACGGACACGGGGAGAACATGCAAACTCCGCACAGAAAGGCCCTCGCCGGCTGCTGGGCTCGAACCCAGAACCTTCTTGCTGTGAGGCAACAGTGCTAACCACTACACCACCAAGATTTTATTTATTCAATAAATTCCGACAAAATCATTTCTGCTTAGAATGTAAACAAACCAGTGAAATGACAGTAGAAATTTGTGAAAAATGCTATAATAATAATTCTTGAAAAATAAAAAAGATACCTTCTTACCGTCAAAGACTTTTATTCCATATTTTGTTGCTTTTTTTTGTATTTTTGGGGGGTTTCTTCTTCTTTAGGGTTTTTTGGTGGTTGGTAAACCCACTTAAAGGTGTATTACCGCCACTGACTGGGTTGGAGTGTGGAACAGGAGATATTCGGGGGGAAAATAAATATATTCTTTTAGCTATTTCTGTTTCTTTTAAATACTTGATAATTTTTGCAGTTTTGTTTTTAAGTAGAGTTTTTATTTCGTCGTCGGTTGGTTCAGCAACACGCTCCGCCATTTTGTTTTTCTCTACTCATGGTATATGATCTGACAGCCTAGTAGTAGAGCAGCCAATCAGAGTGTGCGATTGCTCATATCCAATGAATGTGGGTAGAATAAATATATATACAGAGAGAGATGGGGGGGAGAGAGAGAGGATATTACACAGTTGTGTGAAGATATGAAGTTTATCTTCGAGAGGTGAAGATATTCACTCATGAGCGAAGCAAATGAGTGAAAATATTTTCAACATGAATAGATAAACTTCATATCTTCACACAATGGTGTAATGTTCTTTATATTATATAGCCACAGCCACACAAAAAAATACACAAGTTAACCGTAAAGATTTTAATTTTGAACCGGTTCGCCATTTTGACAACGCGCGTCAAGTCAGCAGGAAAACACTGGGAGTGACGTCATCGGACTGAAATATCGGAAAATATGTTACTCAGATCCGCGCTGTATTTCATAAGAAAAATGCGAGTTTTTCAACACCAGAATATAAGGTTCATATCTTCAAGCCAATGTGTGATTTTCTTTTTATTATACAGACACATGCACAAACAAAAAGTACTCAAATTCAATTTCCTCATGAATGACATAGAGTTTTATGTCACGGTTTTGGTTCTTCATATATATTTTATACACTACCGTTCAAAAGTTTGGGGTCACCCAGACAATTTTGTGTTTTCCATGAAAAGTCACACTTTTATTTCCCACCATAAGTTGTAAAACAAATAGAAAATATAGTCAAGCCATTTTTCTGGCCATTTTGAGCATTTAATCGACCCCACAAATGTGATGCTCCAGAAACTCAATCTGCTCAAAGGAAGGTCAGTTTTATAGCTTCTCTAAAGAGCTCAACTGTTTTCAGCTGTGCTAACATGATTGTACAAGGGTTTTCTAATCCTCCATTAGCCTTCTGAGGCAATGAGCAAACACATTGTACCATTAGAACACTGGAGTGAGAGTTGCTGGAAATGGGCCTCTATACACCTATGGAGATATTGCACCAAAAACCAGCAGCTAGAATAGTCATTTACCACATTAGCAATGTATAGAGTGCATTTCTGATTAGTTTAAAGTGATCTTCATTGAAAAGAACAGTGCTTTTCTTTCAAAAATAAGGACATTTCACAGTGACCCCAAACTTTTGAACGGTAGTGTATATATGATAAAAAGAAAAACTGGTGACTGTTATGTTGAAGGACGCATTTTGCCAGCATGGTTTGTGTCCACTTGAGTCTGCAGGAAACTAGCGCTCACTGAATGGTTTGGTAGTATAAAATTATTATTAAGTGTATGCTATGTCCTTCAAAGTCACAGTTACTAAATCTGAACCCAACTGAACACATATGGGACTGATGCGTTGGACAGCATTCTCCACCATCATCATTAAAACGCTAATTAAGAGCTTATCTTTTGGAAAAATAATGTTCGTCCCCTCAAGGACAGACCGAGGTAGCTCTTAGTTCCCCAACACCTTAATGAGACAAGTTATGTTTGTTTTTCCTATAATGAGAGTTTAAATAACTGACTCAGTATACAGAACTTTGTGTTTACAATCACTGTGTGGCAGACACTGTCAGGATGTACAGTAAAGCCACTTGTTAGGGAACCTCATTATGCGCCCTAATCCAGGCTTTGTACAAACTTCCCAGTACTCCTTGACAAAAACAAACCATTTCAATCCCTTTTCTGTGCCTCTTCTCTCATTATATCCCCTCTCCCCACTTAGCGCCCTCAGGGGTAGAAACGTCGCCTCTAACAAAGGCAGAGAGGCCCTGCTGAGAGCTCCATACACAGAGTAGGCTCAACGCACCAAGCATGTGCAGTTTTTGCAGCCATCTGTCCAGGCCTGCTCCTCCCTGTAGGTCACCCCCTTCACGCTGCACGTCCTCTCACAAAAGCAGTTATCCAGACTGTTCATCCTCTCCTCTGCTAGTGACAGCTGCAACACAACACACACAATAAATCAAATGCATGGGCAGACGGGTCACTCCAGCTCATTATAGCCCCACTTTTAAACCACAGTATGCACGTAGCTGTATAAGGTGCAGCAGGCAAGCAATAGGCGGGCTAACTCATATGTTAGAATAAAATGTCGGGATGCATCGGTACTGAGACTGGCATCAGGGATCCATTAATTACTGTGCTCATTCGCTCATACCCGTACTTGTAAAAAATCGGATGCAAACCGTTGATACCATGTGACGCTATGTGATATAAGCCAAGTGCAAGTTGTCACGCGAAACAAGTGACATGAAATGACAGTGATCTGTCAGTATTTCATAAGTGTACTCTCTGAAAAGATCAAGAGGAGGAACTGTATCATCTTCCTACTCTACAAATAACCTGATAAAGCATCTCTGTATAAGTTGTTCACTTGTAGTCGCATAGCAGCAACCAATACTGCAGCAAACACTGGATAAGCAAGAAAAAAAAATTACACTTAGTGAATTAAAATAAGAGCTCTTACCCAGTATATTGTTCTTGGTGTTTAGCCACTATTTGTCATCGACAACAAGAGATTCCAACACAGTGAAAACAATGACAAGTACTGTACACAAGTGCAGCTGTACAAAAGTGCTTTTCGGAAGTGAACCAAAACCAAACCTGCTCTTCTCCATTACAACACGACTCAATCCAAGATAACTAATGTAGCTACCCTGGTGAAAAATAAATGTGCTAAGTGTACTAAAATTGAGCATACTTTTGTGTACTTGAAGCCACACTAATCATCAATATACTTCAAGTGTGTTTATGATTAGTTAACTTGAGGCATGCTATTTTGGAACAACTAATTTTGTACTAAATATATTTTAATTGTAATTAAATTGTAGAAAAGTGCAACTTGAAGTGTATTTAGTGTACTTTCATGGGCGGATCTACCGGGGTGGCATAGGGTGGCAAATGCCATCCTAAAAGAAAGCCTTGCCACCCCTGCTGCCACCCCAGTTGGCAGCGACGAATTCAAAGAAAAATTATGGCCAATTTGACATTTACGTGCGCGAATTTCCAATGTCCGACTGCGGCGAATGCAGCACGAGATAACGCCAGAGATTGGTTGTTTTGGAAAATTGAGAGGCGCGAAGCGAGGGAGCCAGGAGTCGCGAGGAAAGGAGACACGGGAGGAAAGAGGTAAAAGCTGATTAACTATCTATCAAGAAATGAAATTATATTGAATGAACAGTGCTAGGATAGTTGCGATGCTGATTTTGAGAGGATAAAAATCAGGTTGGAGAACGTTATTTAGCTAACTATACATGTAATGTTAGCTAGGTCTGACATTAGTTTTGTGTAAAGTCGGCCACAAAAGTTAATATTGATTCAACACCTGTCAAGGAAAACATTGTAAAGTTACTTTAAATCCTACATAAAGTCATAAAGACTTATTTGCGGTCGACTATGACAGAAAAGAGACTATCAAGTTTGGCTGTACTCAGCATTGAATCAAAGCGCACAAAAGCATTAGATCTTGATAAATTTGTGAAGCGTTTTGCTGAGCAACATGAAAATCGACGCATTAAGCTGTTGTAGGCATGACAAGTTCATGTTATGCTCACTGGTGAGCCTTTACAAAGCATGAGAAAAAAAACTATAAAATGTGACACTGGTGTACAACCCCAATTCCAAAAAAGTTGGGACAAAGTACAAATTGTAAATAAAAACGGAATGCAATGATGTGGAAGTTTCAAAATTCCATATTGTATTCAGCATAGAACATAGATGACATATCAAATGTTTAAACTGAGAAAATGTATCATTTAAAGAGAAAAATTAGGTGATTTTAAATTTCATGACAACAACACATCTCAAAAAAGTTGGGACAAGGTCATGTTTACCACTGTGAGACATCCCCTTTTCTCTTTACAACAGTCTGTAAACGTCTGGGGACTGAGGAGACAAGTTGCTCAAGTTTAGGGACAGGAATGTTAACCCATTCTTGTCTAATGTAGGATTCTAGTTGCTCAACTGTCTTAGGTCTTTTTTGTTGTATCTTCCATTTTATGATGCGCCAAATGTTTTCTATGGGTGAAAGATCTGGACTGCAGGCTGGCCAGTTCAATACCCGGACCCTTCTTCTACACAGCCATGATGCTGTAATTGATGCAGTATGTGGTTTGGCATTGTCATGTTGGAAAATGCAAGGTCTTCCCTGAAAGAGACGTCGTCTGGATGGGAGCATATGTTGCCCATGCCACATGCACTAATGCAACCCCATGCCATCAGAGATGCAGGCTTCTGAACTGAGCGCTGATAACAACTTGGGTCGTCCTTCTCCTCTTTAGTCCGAATGACACGGCGTCCCTGATTTCCATAAAGAACTTCAAATTTTGATTCGTCTGACCACAGAACAGTTTTCCACTTTGCCACAGTCCATTTTAAATGAGCCTTGGCCCAGAGAAGACGTCTGCACTTCTGGATCGTGTTTAGATACGGCTTCTTATTTGAACTATAGAGTTTTAGCTGGCAATGGCAGATGGCACGGTGAATTGTGCTCACAAATAATGTTCTTTGGAAATATTCCTGAGCCCATTTTGTGATTTCCAATACAGAAGCATGCCTGTATGTGATGCAGTGCCATCTAAGGGCCCGAAGATCACGGGCACCCAGTATGGTTTTCTGGCCTTGACCCTTACGCACAGAGATTCTTCCATGAATCTTTTGATGATATTATGCACTGTAGATGATGATGATATGTTCAAACTCTTTGCAATTTTACACTGTCGAACTCCTTTCTGATATTGCTCCACTATTTGTCGGTGCAGAATTAGGGGGATTGGTGATCCTCTTCCCATCTTTACTTCTGAGAGCCGCTGCCACTCCAAGATGCTCTTTTTATACCCAGTCATGTTAATGACCTATTGCCAATTGACCTAATGAGTTCCAATTTGGTCCTCCAGCTGTTCCTTTTTTGTACCTTTAACTTTTCCAGCCTCTTATTGCCCCTGTCCCAACTTTTTTGAGATGTGTTGCTGTCATGAAATTTCAAATGAGCCAATATTTGGCATGAAATTTCAAAATGTCTCACTTTCGACATTTGATATGTTGTCTATGTTCTATTGTGAATACAATATATCAGTTTTTGAGATTTGTAAATTATTGCATTCTGTTTTTATTTACAATTTGTACTTTGTCCCAACTTTTTTGGAATCGGGGTTGTAAATGGTTTAAATCATGCTGAACTTGAAGCAGTGTTTTTATTGTTGTTGTTTTTTAGTGTCTGTTCTTTTGCATATACAGTATAAAACTATCCAGAAACGGTATAGACCTCACCTGAGAATGTGTGTTCTTCGTGAACAATAAAAGCATGAGATTAAGTTTGTCTGTATGAGTTTGTAAATTGCAGCCCGTGCCCTTTTGTAGTGTGTACATACTATTTGTCATCAAACTGTGATAACTGTGATTAAATTCAGTATATATACGTCTGTAATACGTTGCCACGCCTCAAAAATTCCTGCCCCCCTCTTGCCACCCCATAAATATTTTTGTAGATACGCCCCGTGTACTTTTATGTGCTAAAGTGGAACAACTTAAAGTATATTTTGTATACTTTAAGTATATGACTTTATATGTACTAATATACGCTTAATTAGTACTTTGTTTGTATTATAAGTACCTTAAAAATTAGTACACTTTAGAAATTACACATAACTTTCACTTAAAGTATATTTTAGTATAATATATTTCTATAAAGGGCGGCACGGTGGTGTAGTGGTTAGCGCCGTCGCCTCACAGCAAGAAGGTCCTGGGTTCGAGCCCCGGGGCCGGCGAGGGCCTTTCTGTGTGGAGTTTGCATGTTCTCCCCGTGTCCGCGTGGGTTTCCTCCGGGTGCTCCGGTTTCCCCCACAGTCCAAAGACATGCAGGTTAGGTTAACTGGTGACTCTAAAATTGACCGTAGGTGTGAATGTGAGTGCGAATGGTTGTCTGTGTCTATGTGTCAGCCCTGTGATGACCTGGCGACTTGTCCAGGGTGTACCCCGCCTTTCGCCCGTAGTCAGCTGGGATAGGCTCCAGCTTGCCTGCGACCCTGTAGAAGGATAAAGCGGCTAGAGATAATGTGATGTGTGATGTGATATTTCTATAAAGTGTAATATAGTATAATTATTTTAAAGTGTGTTAAAAGTGTTAGCGTGAAAGCGTGATGTTAGTATACACTACCGTTCAAAAGTTTGGGGTCACTTTGAAATGTCCTTATTTTTGAAAGAAAAGCACTGTTCTTTTCAATGAAGATCACTTTAAACTAATCAGAAATCCACTCTATACATTGCTAATGTGGTAAATGACTATTCTAGCTGCTGGTTTTTGGTGCAATATCTCCATAGGTGTATAGAGGCCCATTTCCAGCAACTCTCACTCCAGTGTTCTAATGGTCCAATGTGTTTGCTCATTGCCTCAGAAGGCTAATGGATGATTAGAAAACCCTTGTACAATCATGTTAGCACAGCTGAAAACAGTTGAGCTCTTTAGAGAAGCTATAAAACTGACCTTCCTTTGAGCAGATTGAGTTTCTGTAGCATCACATTTGTGGGGTCGATTAAATGCTCAAAATGACCAGAAAAATGTCTCGACTATATTTTCTATTCATTTTACAACTTATGGTGGGAAATAAAAGTGTGACTTTTCATGGAAAACACAAAATTGTCTGGGTGACCCCAAACTTTTGAACGGTAGTGTACGTTTTATATATTTACAAAAAGTACAATTTGTGTAAGTGCATTTTCAATATACTATTGAAAATACGAATATACTTTAAATACAATAAAGTACTTTTTTTTTTCGCCAGGGTAGCTAATGCACTTAACTGTAAATCTAATGTTATAAAGAGCGAGCTTAGTAACATGCATTTGTGAGCTTTTCATGGTCACTACTTAAACAGGGGAAACCTACACAACGCTAAATAAAATGTTTCATGACACCCCTGATGGCTTAATACGAAATACGTTTGCCATTTCAGTCTCTGTATACTGAGCATTAATATCGACGAGTACAAAAATACAGGTATTCATGCTTGTACTTGGTCTAAAAGAAATGGTATCGTTGCATCCACAACAAAAGCATATTTTATCTTTGAAATCAACGTGTTGTTAAAGACATATAAACATATATTTTTAACATTAAAATAGCTGCTCAAATTCAAAAACATCCATTAAATGTCACCTGAAGTATTTTACCTTGCTGGATGTTTTGGCCAAGATATCCTGGAGTTCCATTATCTTCTGTACGAGCCCATGAAAGTCATTGCAAGTAGGACAAGCTAAAAAGCAGAAATGAAGTGAGATGAAAGGATTTAAAAGAGACCATATTGTGTGTTGTATGACTGCAGTAGTTTCAATGCAGCTCAAGTGCACTTACTACGATTAAGATCTGGGCATTGTGTGATATAACCTTGAGGCATCACAATTATATGAATATCTTGCAGTACCCCCTGTAATAACAGAAAGAGAGCAGTCAGAAATGGTCAATAACCAGCTTTGATTTACAGTAAGAGGTTTGTATCATTTGTGCACATTAGCCTTGTTTTCTGTTCTCTTCCCTGTTCTCAGTCAAGATCGCACTGGTCCATGGACAACCTTGATGCTATGTTGCCTAGTTCTGATTATGCATGTGGATTATTTAAATTCAACCCATAAACGCTTATCCTGTGCAGGGTCATGGGCAAGCTGGAGCCTATCCCAGCTGACTACGGGCGAAAGGCGGGGTACACCCTGGACAAGTCGCCAGATCATCACAGGGCTGACACATAGAGACAAACAACCATTCACACTCACATTCACACCTACGGTCAATTTAGAGTCACCAGTTAGCCTAACCTGCATGTCTTTGGACTGTGGGGGAAACCGGAGCACCCGGAGGAAACCCACGCGGACACGGGGAGAACATGCAAACTCCACACAGAAAGGCTGCCATCGGCCATTGGGCTCGAACCCAGAACCTTCTTGCTGTGAGGCAACAGTGCTAACCACTACACCACCATGCCGCCCGGTTTAAATTCCTCACGATCATAACCCCAATAGTTTCCGATCAGTTTCACTATACTGAATAATAAGACTCAGGTGAATAACAATCTTAAACATTAACGTGTTAATTAATACCTCAAACAAGAATGCTGTGTGATAAATATATTTCAAATTCACCAATGTATATGTTACGGGTGATTTTTGAACTCAGGTGAATCTAGATTTACTTAGGCGCTTCGATATTTACCAAGGTGAATTAGGCTTTAGGATTAGGGTGAGGGTTGGGTAATCTAGTGGGATGTTTAATTTCTTTGCTGCAGCTGAATCCTCTATGGTGTAGCGGTAAAGTGGTGGACTTCAAAGCAGGAGGTTCTGCATTCAATTCCTAGCAAGGACAGTATAACGTGGTGGTGGGGGGAAGCATATTAAGTTCGACAGAAAGACAGGTATTTAAGTGTAATTCTGTATAGAGAGGTATTAGAAGATGTGAAGAGAGTGGTTGTTGAAGTGCTCTTGTTCTTTTATGAACTCCCTAAAAAATCCAAGCCCCCCTTTTTTTATGAGTCCCCCCCCCCAAAAAAAATCCCTTTTACGAATGTTGACCTAATTCACCGAGGTGAATCCAGATTCACCTGATTTAAAAAAAATCACCTGTAAGAATACTTTCAATCAATACTTTTAACTAGCTGCTGTTTCCAAAAGGTATCCTTAATTCAAACTGACAGTGTAACTATAGTTCAGTAAGTATTTTCAGTTCTGTTGAAGCTGATTAAGAATGTAAGGTGTTCCATGCATTTATAGTGTATAGCTCAACCTCAAAAGATCACTCTAAAAACCACACATTTTATTCATAATTCTTAAAACTGTAAATTGCAGCAGATATGCATTAGTTACATTTGTCAAGCCTGTTAGAGACTAACATGCATGTGGGCACCTGATAATTGGACATAATGTAATGTAATGTAATCTGCAGCATTGATGGAAAAGACATGAAGGCAAGGTTTCGTTCACTGTCTCACTTTAATAAGCATAACTATGAGATCCAAATTAAATTTGCCTCATAGGTGCATTAATTTGATCAACTTCTGTCCTCCAGCCAAGCTATACAAGTGCAACATCACGCATAGACACTCTGTATCCATGGCAACTCAGCCACCTCGTTTCCATCCCCCCCGAAGGAGAGGAATGGTGCGATTTATGAGAAATTGTTTTTGAAATTGTCTTGCCACTTCAATTTAAAAACCATAAATTCAAAACCCAACAAAACTATTTGCGGATTATTCAAGGCACGGCGAAAGGAAATGGAGGTGAGCGGTTCAACTATGGAAAGGCTCAGGATGCAATTTAGTGTTCCCGTGTGCAGAACAAAGAGAGGGGACACATGCACTGATCGTTTCCATTAGAGTCAACATGCAAGGTCAACAAGTAGAGAATCATTTCTGCATAGACCTGCTGCTAATGGTACCCACCAGAGTTCTGTGATTTTAGGCTAAACCTGTTTATCAATATTTCATTACTGCTGTATATCACCGAATGCCAGTGCCATCAACTGTTCCTATGATAATATTGGTTGCGCTTGAGAAATATCCAAAAACTAGTACAAAATAGAAAAGTAACCATACTGTATGTACTAAACAGAGAAGTAGCAAGTTCTCAAAAAGTCATTCGAGCATACACAATACACATAAACGTTCAGATGTTGCGTTGCTGTTTTTTTTTCTCCTTGAAATGAAACGGGATGAACGTCTGAGTGCTTTTCAATGGCTCCATGGAGACGGAGAAGTGGGTGGGGGCTGATGAACACTCGTTAAGATGTGAAAATGACCTCCAAGACTCCCTTCATCTGCCAATTAACACTAGAGAAGCTTAACAACCTGGAGCAACAATTATCTCAAAGAGACTCCTGCATGCGTGCGCACACACACACACACACACACACACACACAAACAACAGCAACGTGTTTAAATGGTTGAAAGTCTGCATGGTGGTGTGATAGTGTCATTTATCACTATTGAGACAGGCAGCTGAGAAATGAAATCGACTTCAAAAGCTGCGGGTGCATGACCGAAATCTTTTCTTTCCATCTGATAGAGAGATGGCTGTTTTAAAGGCTGAATAATGGGTGCATAAGAAATTAAATATTTTCCTCAACAAAGATGAGACAAAAAAAAAACCTTGAATAGGCCGTGTGCACTGTTCCTTTGTCCAATCCAGAATGATGCATCTTCTGGAATGTCCATGAGAGGCACAGCCACCACCCGATCATAGATTCTACACAGGAACAACGACAATTCAGATTCTATAACTGTTAATCTGAGTGTAAGATAAACCATCCAATCACAATGTTTGGATGATGAAGCCATCCTTAAGGAGATCTCCAGATACATGAACAACAATTTTATCAGAGTATAGTTTAATAGCAGGTGCTGCCTGGAGCATGTGTGCTCTACAATGTTGGACATACCTGTTGCAATCCACATAAAGAGTGACATGGGATGCGCTGATGGCCACTGAAACTTTGTGCCACTGGTTGTCCGCGAGCAAGTAAGGGAAGATCTCAGTGTACATTTGCCGTCCTTTGGCCAAGAAATGGAGACGCACCTCACTCTTCTGCCCGCTGCTCTCCAGTTCCAAAAACCTGCAGGCAAGGACAATTTTTAGGTCTAACCCTTCTAATGCATTCGATCAAAAATTAGTTGAAGTGAATTTTAATTGCAAAGCTTTTGAATGACAAATTACTACGACATGACTTTTACACTACGTTCACACTGCAAGGCTTAATGCTCAATTCCGATTTTTTTGTGAAATCCGATTTTTTTGTGAGGTCGTTCACATTAACAAATATATGCGACTTGTATGTGATCCTCAGTATGAACGAAAAGCGACCTAAAAGTGTTCCGCATGCGCATTGCAGGATACGACGACGTCACACGCAGTGAGCATGGCCAGTGTTTACGGAAGTAACCTAAAGTTTCCTGTGTATGACAGTAGCCAGCATGGAGTACCTGGCGATGATGCAGTTGTTGTTGCGACGGAGCCAGAACATGCACAATAGCCTGATGTTAAGGAGGAGGTTGAGAAGGAAGAGGGCAAGGGTTTTGGCTCAGGCGTTCTGCAGGGTAGTGACTGCAACCTCCGTTCAAAGGAACATCAAAGCCATGTTGTTGTAACTTTTTTTGAGAGACCCGCCGCCTACTTCAGCGCAGAATAGTGACGTTTGTGGCTTGTTGATGACGTGTAAGTCGGATGAATGCGACCTGGCGGTTCAGACTGAAGTCGCATATGAAAAGATCGGATAGGAATCGGAATTAGGACCACATATCCAAACGGCCTGGGTCGGATTTGAAAAAATCGGATCTGTGTCGTTCATATTGTCAATAAAAGATCGGATACAGGTCACATATGGGCGAAAAAATTGGATTTGAGTCACTTCAGCCTGCAGTGTGAACGTAGTGTTAGAAAATCCTTTTCAGCTGTTGCAACACATATACTGACCAACCACAAAGGAAACTTGTAATACACAGGAATGCAAAAACTCACCAATGTAATTCACCAATGAGTCAATGTAAACCATGGCATTTCTAATAATCTCCATTTTTTCTTCATTAGCACCAAAGCCACAAATAAATTCAGCTGGAATGCCACTGGAACATCCAATACCATACTAATGCACGTACAAGTCAAGAGCTTCAGTTAATGTTCACATCAAACATCAGAATGGAGAAAGAAATGTGATCTCAGCAGAAAAGCATCTCAGAAAATGCACAACACAGGAAACATTGCAACACTGAACATTGGAAAACTTAGTCTGGTCTTTATCCAATCTTCAACTGTCCAGTTTCAGTGAGCCTGTATTCACTTAAGCCTCACTCACAACCCGCCGTAAGTGTTTTGGACACACACGGGTCGCAGGGTTTGGTAGCTCGCAGACGTGCCACGGTGAAAGTTTGGGGGAGGAGTACAGGCAAAGTACTTGTCAAGTACAGGTTGCACACCTGACTTCCTCGAGGCGTGAAAAAAATTGCGCCGCTAGCCCGTGGAAAGCGTATATCTGATGCACGTGATCAGTGTGTGTTCAGTGAGTGTGGAGTGTGTGAGACTTGCATTTTTCCAGTTTCCTGCGCTATGAGTTCGGGCCGCACTTGAAGCATGCTTGACGCATGTGATTAGCATGTGACAATCACTCATAACTTGCATGTGATGCAAGCCAGGAGTGGGTATAAAACCAGTGTGTCTGCAGCATTCTGCATCTGTCTTGGATATTTTGTGGGGAAAATTTAAAAATTTTCAGTTTACAGTTTACTGCAATGACCTGGTGACTTGTCCAGGGTGTACCCCGCCTCTCGCCCATAGTCAGCTGGGATAGGCTCCAGCTTGCCTGAGACCCTGTTGGACAGGATAAGCGGCTACAGATAATGGATGGATGGATGGATGGATGGATGGATGGATGGATGGATGGATGGCATTTACAGTTTAGAAAATGGGACCCAAGAAGAAGCGAGCAAAAGTGAAGTAACCCAGCCTGAAACAGCAGAGGGGAAGGAGGAGGAAGAATTTGATGATGATGGTAGCAGCACCGGCGAGCCCTGCACAGGGAGAAGTATGCCTTCAAGCCAGCAGAAGGCACAGCACCCCGCCAGAGGTATTTTCACAGGTAAATACACATGCTTTAAACATTCATTTCAGTATCTATATGCTTATGTAATTAATATTATATATGCTGATTTTCATGTACATTTCAGCTAACGACGCCCAGAAGTGAGGACACTGCAATCCCATCATCGCTGTCAGGCCATTGTTCCATGCTCAGAGATAAGGACAAGGACATCCCGACACCCCGTCCCACCACTCAGCAGGAATAGGAGCAGGACAGCAGCTCGGAGTCAAAGTGTGTTTCAGTGCTCAAACTGTTGGGCTATTTAGTTGGGATTTTTTACAGTGTAATAAAATGCGTTATTCCCTTATACTCATGTTTTATTATTTGATGTTTGCATGGTAAATTAACATATACTCAAATAAAAACAGCAAATGAGATGGTCTTTTTCCTTTCTACAATGCTACACGCTACATGATCGGTTCCTTGGTTCCTCCCCAATATATATACCCAGAGTCTTGCCCCTCGTGTCACGTGCAGGTCGCGTGCGCTGCGTGCACGCCACACATGGGGTAGAAAGTGAGATGTACTTCTGTCTTGCGGGCAGCACAAATAGCAAGAGTGGAATACTTGTGTAGTACTTCTGAGGCACTTCACTCATACAATGACCATGTGTCACTCATGTGTCTTACTGTCATTGCAAAAAGCCCCAACTAGCCGCACTGCTGACTTGGTTCAGGTGTACAAAAGGAATACGGGTCCTGTACATAATGTATGCATTCTTGATTTGTCGCAAGACCCGTAGAATTTGCATGTGCAGGACCAAAAGTCTCCACGGCCAGTCTACGACCTTCTACAGCGCTGAACACACGCAAGTGTCGCGCAAGTCTCAAGCATGGTTTTGCCAAATTTTTTACCGTAGACCGCCCGTAGCAGCACGTACGGCGGGTTGTGAGTGAGGCTTTAACCTGAGATTCCTGCTTTGGGCTGAGCGTAGTCTTCTGATGCTGTAACCTATCCACCTCACAGTTCAGCATGTTGTGCATTTTGAGATGCTTTTCAGTTCACCATGGATGTAAAGAGTGGTTATATGAGTTACCATAGCCTCTCTGGCCTCAATCGTCAGTGTTTCTTCCCGCAGAACTGCTGCTCACTGGATTTTTTTTTTTTTTTAGTTTTTTTTTTGCTACATTCTTTGTAAATTCTACAGACGTGTGCAGTAAATTCCCAGGAAATCTGCATTTTCTGAAATACTCAGACCAACTCGTCTGGCGCCAACAATCATGCCATGGTCAAAGTCACTGAGATCACATTTGTTTCCCATTCTGATGTTTGATGTGAACATTTACTGAAGCTCATGCATCAGCATGATTTTATGATTAGGTAATTGCACAAGAAGTAGGTGTACAGGTGCTCCTAATAAAAAGTGTATAATTTCTTAATAAATTGACTATTTTAATAGACACTCACCAATGTGGCTAGCTTGTCCGTCAGCCTACTTTCTAAATGCCACAACTCAGTCTCTTGATACAGATGATTGGATTACAGAAAATATGTGACCATATTACATGGTCATGAGTGTTTTACTGGGAAATATACCACTCGTATTTTTCACACAAGCTACATCTGGGACATGGAGAACCAAAACCATGACATAAATCTCTTTATATTCCTCATCAAAAAATTCCCATGGAAGGATTGGCCAAGGATGGCTCACGTGACAAGGATTGGCTCAGCGTAAATGAGTGCACCCCCTTTGAAAAGTAACATTTTAAACAGTATCTCAATGAACACAAACAATTTCCAAAATGTTGACAAGACAAAGTTTAATATAACATCTGTTTAACTTATAACGTGAAAGTAAGGTTAATAATATAAACTTAGATTACACATTTTTCAGTTTTACCCAAATTAAGGTGGTGCAAAAATGAGTACACCCCACAACAAAAACTACTACATCTAGTACTTTGTATGGCCTCCATGATTTGTAATGACAGCACCAAGTCTTCTAGGCATGGAATGAACAAGTTGGCAACATTTTGCAGCATCAATCTTTTTCCATTCTTCAACAATGACCTCGTTTAGTGACTGGTTGCTGGATGGAGAGTAATGCTCAACTTGTCTCTTCAGAATTCCCCATAGGTGTTCGATTGGGTTCAGATCAGGAGATGTACTTGGCCACTGAATCACTTTCACCCTGTTCTTCTTCAGAAATGCAACAGTGGCCTTAGATGTGTGTTTAGAATCATTATCATGTTGGAAAAGTGCACGACGACCAAGGGCACGGAGTGATGGTAGCATCTTCTCTTTCAGTATAGAGCAATACATCTGTGAATTCATGATGCCATCAATGAAATGTAGCTCCCCGACACCAGCAGCACTCATGCAGCCCCACATAAGGACACTGCCACCACCATGTTTCACTGTAGGCACCATGCATTTTTCTTTGTATTCCTCACCTTTGCGACGCCATACAGTCTTGAAGCCATCAGTTCCAAAAGCATTTATCTTGGTCTCATCACTCCAGAGTACAGAGTCCCAGTACCCTTCATCTTTGTCAGCATGGGCCCTGGCAAACTCTAGGTGGGCTTTTTTGTGCCTGGCTTTAGGAGAGGCTTCTTTCGTGGACGACATCCATGCATGCCATTCCTCTGCAGTGTATGCCGTTTGTATCACGGGAAATAGTCACCCCAGTTTGGCTTTCTACTTCTTTAGATAACTGCAGTGAACTTGCATGCCGATTTTCTTCAACCCTTCTCATCAGAAGACGCTCCTGTTGAGGTGTTAACTTCCGTGGATGACCTGGACGTCTCTGTGAAATGGTTGCAGTTCCAACTTTCTTAAATTTTTGTACCACTTTTGCTACAGTATTCTGAAGGATAAGTAAAGCTTTGCTGATCTTCTTGTAGCCTTCACCTTTGTGGTGTAAAGAAATTATTTTCTCTGGGGAATTCTGAAGAGACAATTTGAGCATCACTCTCCATCCAGCATCCAGTCACTAAACGAGGTCATTGTTGAAGAATGGAAAAAGATTGATGCTGCAAAATGTTGCTAACTTGTTCATTCCATGCCTAGAAGACTTGGTGCTGTCATTAAAAATCATGAAGGCCATACAAAGTACTAGATGTAGTAGTTTTTGTTGTGGGGTGCACTCATTTTTGCACCACCCTAATTTGAGTAAAACTGAAAAATGTGTAATCTAAGTTTATATTATTAACCTTACTTTCACGTTATAAGTTAAACAGATGCTATATTAAACTTTGCCTTTTCAACATTTTGGAAATAGTTTGTGTTCATTGAGATATTGTTTAAAACGTTACTTTTCAAAGGGGGTGTACTCATTTACGCTGAGCACTGTAAAATAGTTCCACCATTGATTAAGCAATGTATCTTGTGACATCAAATATTTAAAAAATGGACAAGGTGTGAGTCATTTATGGTATATCCTGGATATACCATGAACTGACTTCACAATTTAAAGCTTTATAGCCGACTCGAGTCACAGCTGTGGCTCCATGAGCATTTCTATGTGTGTAGATTTATGGATCATGATCATGCCTAGCAAGGCACACGATAGCATGGTATAGTGCCCCTGCACAGGTTACGTCGCTCTGATGTAAACAACAAACATGGCTGCCTCCAGTGACTTTATGTTGAGATTCAAGCTTAACACTTTGTTTGGAATTTTTTGATGAGGGATATAAATCAAATATACCATGCACTGAGAGGCACCAGGAATTATGGATTCCCTTTGGTGACTGGCATAGTACTACTTTCTTCGAGGCTGTGGCCCTCACAAAATAGTATTATTCTAGTCACCGAAAAGAATGCATAATTTCAACCAGAGCCTCTCAGTGCATGGTATATTTGATTATTATGTCATTCGTGAGAATATTGATGAATTGATAAACTTGGGTACTTTTTGCTTGTGAATGTGTCTATATAATAAAAAATAACATCACATGTTGGTTTGAAGATATGAAATTTATCTTCTTGACTTGAAAAACTTGCATTTGTCATATGAAATACATCGCGGATCTGAGTGACATATTTCCCGATATTTCACTCTGATGACGTCACCCCCAGTATTTTCCTGCTAACTAGACAGACATTGTCAAAATGGCACACCGTTTCAAAATTAAAATTCTTTTGATTAACTTGTGTTTGTGTGTGTGTTTTTTTTTGTGTGTGTCTGTGGCCATATAATATGAAGAACATTCCATGGTGGCGTGAAGATATGAAGTTTATATTCTCGTATTGAAAATATTTTCGCTCGGTCGCTTCACTCACTCATGAATATGTTCACCACTCAAAAATAAACTTCATATCTTTGTGCAGTTACCCCGCCTTTCGCCCGTAGTCAGCTGGGATAGGCTCCAGCTTGCCTGCGACCCTGTAGAACAGGATAAAGCAGCTAGAGATAATGAGATGAGATGAGATCTTTGTGCAGCTGTGGAATACCCAGCTAATGGTTAGTATTTGCTCATGCTCACTGTCAGTGATGTATCCTGAAGTTGTACTATTGAAACGGTCCAACTCATTGGAACTCAAACACAACTGAGCAATTGCATCCCTTAATTCTGTTCATATTTAATCAGACACACATGGCCTTCTGTCCAAGCACCTAAGGAAAAAATACTACGTACATAATTTTTCATCTTTCTAGTATTTTTGCTGTTTCTAACCAAAGCTTACCAGTGAAATAATATTAAAACAATACTCCGTTAACTGCTTTATCCTGGTCATAGTGGATCTGGAGCCATGCACCCATTTTGCACACATTCACACCGACAAGCAATTTAGACACAACAAGCACGATGAGTCTATGACACATATTTGTACACTGCCCAGGAAAAAGTTGATATTTGATTATATATCATATTTGATGTCATTTCTAGAAAGTCCTGAAAGAGAAAAAGTAAATTATCTGACTACAACTAGAAACTCCTGAAACATCTGGAAATACTTGGTGCTTGCATGGAGCAGTAGTTTAATAGTTTTAAGAACAGACACAGTGGTGCTTGAAAGTTTGTGAACCCTTTAGAATTTTCTATATTTCTGCATAAATATGACATAAAACATCATCAGATTTTCACATAAGTCCTAAAAGTAGATAAAGAGAACCCAGTTAAACAAATGAGACAAAAATATTATACTTGGTCATTTATTTATTGAGGAAAATGATCCAATATTACACATCTGTGAGTGGCAAAAGTATGTGAACCTCTAGGATTAGCAGTTAATTTGAAGGTGAAATTAGAGTCAGGTGTTTTCAATTAATAGGATGACAATCAGGTGTGAGTGGGCACCCTGTTTTATTTAAAGAACAGGGATTTATCAAAGTCTGATCTTCACAACATATGTTTGTGGAAGTGTATCATGGCACAAACAGAGGAGATTTCTGAGGACCTCAGAAAAAGCGTTGTTGATGCTCATCAGGCTAGAAAAGGTTACGAAACCATCTCTAAAGAGTTTGGACTCCACCAATTCACAGTCAGACAGACTGTGTACAAATGGAGGAAATTCAAGACCATTGTTACCCTCCCCAGGAGTGGTCGACCAACAAAGATCACTCCAAGAGCAAGGCGTGTAATAGTCAGCAAGGTCACAAAGGACCCCAGGGTAACTTCTAAGCAACTGAAGGCCTCTCTCACATTGGCTAATGGTAATGTTCATGAGTCCACCATCAGGAGAACACTGAACAACAATGGTGTGCATGGCAGGGTTGCAAGGAGAAAGCCACTGCTCTCCAAAAAGAACATTGCTGCTCCTCTGCAGTTAACTAAAGATCATGTGGACAAGCCAGAAGGCTATTAGAAAAATGTTTTGTGGACGGATGAGCCCAAAATAGAACTTTTTGGTTTAAATGAGAAGCGTTAAGCTTGGAGAATGGAAAACACTGCATTCCAGAATAAGAACCTTATCCCATCTGTGAAACATGGTGGTGGTAGGATCATGGTTTGGGCCTGTTTTGCTGCATCTGGGCCAGGATGGCTTGCCATCGTTGATGGAACAATGAATTCTGAATTATACCAGTGAATTCTAAAGGAAAATGTCAGGACATCTGTCCATGAACTGAATCTCAAGAGAAGGTGTGTCATGCAGCAAGACAACGACCCTAAGCACACAAATTGTTCTACCAAAGAATGGTTAAAGAAGAATAAACTTAATGTTTTGGGATGGCCAAGTCAAAGTCCTGACCTTAATCCAATGGAAATGTTGTGGAAAGACCTGAAGCGAGCAGTTCATGTGAGGAAACCCACCAACATCCCAGAGTTGAAGCTGTTCTGTACAGAGGAATGGGCTCAAATTCCTCCAAGCCAGTGTGCAGGACTGATCAACAGTTACCGGAAGTGTTTAGTTGCAATTATTGCTGCACAAGGGGGTCACACCAGATACTGAAAGCAAAGGTTCACATACTTTTGCCACTCACAGATATGTAATATTGGATCATTTTCCTCAATAAATAAATGACCAAGTATAATATTTTTGTCTCATTTGTTTAACTGGGTTCTCTTTATCTACTTTTAGGACTTGTGTGAAAATCTAATGATGTTTTAGGTCATATTTATGCAGAAATATAGAAAATTCTAAAGGGTTCACAAACTTTCAAGCACCACTGTATTTGTCTGTGTTTTATTATTATCCTCAGAATAAACCTGTCTAATCTCTGCTCTGAAAACAGTGTGGGCTTTATAGATAATTGGGCTAATTTTGAGGGCACTGCTGGCCTGTTAGGGCGGGACGGTATCCATCCCACTCGGGAAGGTGCTGCTCTCATTTCCTGCAGCATAGGTCATAGTCTCAGAACAGGCCTAGTTAATTTCTGACAATCCAGAGCCAAGGCCAGGGAGCAGACGAACAGGCTAAACCGACTGTCTGCTAGCTGCACAGAGTCGTCACTCAGGGTCCACTACATCGAGACTGTGTCTGTTCCCCGAGCTCAACAAAAAGGTAGAAATATTTAGAGAGTTTGTTCCAGTAACCTAGTCAATATAAAATTAGATTATACTGACTGTTCAGCTGCTGCCAGCACTTTTGATCTAAAGGTGGGGCTATTAAATATGAGATCTCTTACATCTAAAGCACTAATGGTTAATGAACTGATTACTGATCAGGAGTTTAATGTACTTTGTTTAACTGAAACATGGATTAAGCCAAATGAATATATAGCATTAAATGAAGCAAGTCCTCCTGGATACAGTTATATACACCAGCCTCGTCTAACTGGCAGAGGAGGCGTTGCGGTTATTTATAATGATTATCTAGGTGTAACACAAAAACCTGGTTATAAATTTAATACATTTGACGTTCTTCATACTCATATAATGTATGTAGCCTCGAAAAATAACTCTACCCAGTTAATTCCATTACTTATTATTTACAGGCCCCCTGAGTTTCTGAGTTTCTTTCTGAATTTGCAGATTTTATCTCAGATCTGGTTATTTCCTTAGACAAAGCTTTAGTTGTCGGAGATTTTAATATTCACTTTGATAACCCAGAAGACCCTTTGAAAACAGCGCTTGTGTCCATTTTAGATTCAGTAGGGATTAATCAGAATGTCATAGGACTGACCCATAATTGTGGTCACACCCTCGATCTAATACTAACATTCGGGTTAAACGTAGAAAATATAGTCATACTTCCACAGTCTGAAGTTCTCAGATCATTATCTCATCTCGTTCAAACTATGTCTGAGTAATAATATATGCAACTCACCACGCTACTGTATTAAACGTACATTCACGTCAACTACTGCACAGAGCTTTATAAATGATTTCCCAGAGTTATCAACTTTGATTGGGTCACTGTGAGCCCCTGCAGAACTTGATCAGGCAACTGAATGCTTAGAGTCAACATTACGCCATACCTTAGATAACATAGCTCCTCTTAAAAGGAAAATGGTCAGAGACAAAAAATTAGCACCCTGGTATAATGATGACACTCGCACTTTAAAACAGACCACTCAAAAATTGGAACGTAAATGGTGTCAAACAAAATTGGTAGTGTTCAAATTAGCATGGAAGGAGAGCTTCCTGAAGTATAGAAAAGCTCTTAGTGCTGCTAGATCAACATATCTCTCCTCCCTAATAGAAGATAACAAAAATAATCCTAGATTCCTATTTAATATTGTAGCAAAATTAACCAGGAATAAGTCCACTATAGACACATGCATACCTGTAGTAGCAACGATTTCATTAATTTTTTTAATGACAAAATTGAGAATATCCGACAAAAAATTCAAACTACTAATTTAAGGTCAGACAATGTAAGTGACCTTGTAGTTAACAATATAATTATCAGATCATCAATTAGAATGTTTTACTGCCCTAAAAGAAACTGAATTACTTTCATTAATCTCGGCATCAAAAGCTTCAACTTGTGTACTAGATCCCTTACCTACACGTCTATTCAAACAGATAATACCTGAAGTAATTGAACTGCTTCTCAAAATAATAAATTCTTCTCTTAGGATTGGCTATGTACCCAAATCCTTTAAACTAGCAGTTATCAAACCCCTGATTAAAAACCTGACCTTGATCCCTGTCAGCTGTCCAATTCTAGGCCAAAATCAAACCTCCCCTTTATCTCCAAGATCCTTGAAAAAGCTGTGGCACAGCAGTTATGCTTATATTTACATAGGAATAACATACATGAAATGTATCAGTCAGGATTTAGACCTCATCATAGCACAGAGACGGCTCTGGTTAAAGTAGTAAATGACCAACTGTTGGTGTCTGATCAGGGCTGTGTCTCGCTGCTTGTGTTGCTTGACCTTAGTGCAGCATTTGATACCATTGATCATTCCATTCTTCTGGATAGACTAGAAAATGTTGTGGGAGTTAAGGGAACGGCCCTTTCCTGGTTCAGGTCTTCTTTAACTGATCGCTATCAGTATGTTGATGTAAATGGTGATATTTCTAGACGTACTGAGGTAAAGTTTGGTGTTCCACAAGGTTCTGCCTTGGGTCCACTGCTTTTTTCTTTATATATGTTACCTCTGGGTGATATTATTTGTAAACATTGTATTAGTTTCCACTGTTATGCTGATGACACACAGTTGTATGTTTCTGCAAAACCTGATGAGAGACACCAGCTTAATAGAATTGAGGAATGTGTGAAGGACATTAGACACTGGATGCTTATTAACTTCCTTCTGCTTAACTCTGACAAGACTGAAGTACTTGCACTAGGACCACATGCAGCTAGAAGTAAGTTTTCTGATTACACAGTAACTCTGGATGGCTTTTCTGTTTCTTCACATGCAGCAGTTAAAGACCTCGGAGTGATTATTGACCCCAGTCTTTCATTCGAAACTCACACTGATAACATTACCCGGATAGCTTTCTTTCATCTCAGAAATATTGCTAAGATAAGAAATTTAATGTTACTACATGACGCGGAAAAACTAGCTCATCCTTTTGTTACCTCCAGGTTGGATTATTGTAATGCCTTACTGTCTGGATGTTCCAATAAGTGCATAAACAAGCTCCAGTTTGTTCAAAATGCAGCAGCAAGAGTCCTTACTAGAACTAGAAAATATGACCACGTCACCCCTGTCTTATCCACACTGCATTGGCTCCCAATCAAATTTCGTATTGATTATAAAGTACAACCCCGATTCCAAAAAAGTTGGGACAAAGTACAAATTGTAAATAAAAACGGAATGCAATAATTTACAAATCTCAAAAACTGATATTGTATTCACAATAGAACATAGACAACATATCAAATGTCGAAAGTGAGACATTTTGAAATTTCATGCCAAATATTGGCTCGTTTGAAATTTCATGACAGCAACACATCTCAAAAAAGTTGGGACAGGGGCAATAAGAGGCTGGAAAAGTTAAAGGTACAAAAAAGGAACAGTTGGAGGTCCAAATTGCAACTCATTAGGTCAATTGGCAATAGGTCATTAACATGACTGGGTATAAAAAGAGCATCTTGGAGTGGCAGCGGCTCTCAGAAGTAAAGATGGGAAGAGGATCACCAATCCCCCTAATTCTGCGCCGACAAATAGTGGAGCAATATCAGAAAGGGGTTTGACAGTGTAAAATTGCAGAGTTTGAACATATCATCATCTACAGTGCATAATATCATCAAAAGATTCAGAGAATCTGGAAGAATCTCTGTGCGTAAGGGTCAAGGCCGGAAAACCATACTGGGTGCCCGTGATCTTCGGGCCCTTAGACGGCACTGCATCACATACAGGCATGCTTCTGTATTGGAAATCATAAAATGGGCTCAGGAATATTTCCAGAGAACATTATCTGTGAACACAATTCACCGTGCCATCCGCCGTTGCCAGCTAAAACTCTATAGTTCAAAAAAGAAGCCGTATCTAAACATGATCCAGAAGCGCAGATGTCTTCTCTGGGCCAAGGCTCATTTAAAATGGACTGTGGCAAAGTGGAAAACTGTTCTGTGGTCAGACGAATCAAAATTTGAAGTTCTTTATGGAAATCAGGGACGCCGTGTCATTTGGACTAAAGAGGAGAAGGACGACCCGAGTTGTTATCAGCGCTCAGTTCAGAAGCCTGCATCGCTGATGGTATGGGGTTGCATAAGTGCGTGTGGCATGGGCAGCTTACACATCTGGAAAGACACCATCAATGCTGAAAGGTATATCCAGGTTCTAGAGCAACATATGCTCCCATCCAGACGACGTCTCTTTCAGGGAAGACCTTGCATTTTCCAGCACGACAAGGCCAAACCACATACTGCATCAATTACAGCATCATGGCTGCATAGAAGAAGGGTCCGGGTACTGAACTGGCCAGCCTGCAGTCCAGATCTTTCACCCATAGAAAACATTTGGCGCATCATAAAATGGAAGATATGACAAAAAAGACCTAAGAGAGTTGAGCAACTAGAATCCTACATTAGACAAGAATGGGTTAACATTCCTATCCCTAAACTTGAGCAACTTGTCTCCTCAGTCCCCAGACGTTTACAGACTGTTGTAAAGAGAAAAGGGGATGTCTCACAGTGGTAAACATGGCCTTGTCCCAACTTTTTTGAGATGTGTTGTTGTCATGAAATGTAAAATTACCTAATTTTTCTCTTTAAATGATACATTTTCTCAGTTTAAACATTTGATATGTCATCCATGTTCTATTCTGAATAAAATACGGAATTTTGAAACTTCCACATCATTGCATTCCGTTTTTATTTACAATTTGTACTTTGTCTCAACTTTTTTGGAATCGGGGTTGTACTACTATTGACCTTTAAAGCACTGAATGGTCTCGCACCACAGTACCTACAGTGGTGCTTGAAAGTTTGTGAACCCTTTAGAATTTTCTATATTTCTGCATAAACATGGCCTAAAACAACATCAGATTTTCACACAAGTCCTAAAAGTAGATAAAGAGAACCCAGTTAAACAAATGAGACAAAAATATTATACTTGGTCATTTATTTATTGAGGAAAATTATCCAATATTACTTATCTGTGAGTGGCAAAAGTATGTGAACCTCTAGGATTAGCAGTTAATTTGAAGGTGAAATTAGAGTCAGGTGTTTTCAATCAATGGGATGACAATCAGGTGTGAGTGGGCACCCTGTTTTATTTAAAGAACAGGAATCTATCAAAGTCTGATCTTCACAACACATGTTTGTGGAAGTGTATCATGGCACAAACAAAGGAGATTTCTGAGGACCTCAGAAAAAGTGCTGTTGATGCTCATCAGGCTGGAAAAGGTTACAAAACCATCTCTAAAGAGTTTGGACTCCACCAATTCACAGTCAGACAGATTGTGTACAAATGGAGGAAATTCAAGACCATTGTTACCCTCCCCAGGAGTGGTCAACCAACAAAGATCACTCCAAGAGCAAGGCGTAATAGTCAGCGAGGTCACAAAGGACCCCAGGGTAACTTCTAAGCAACTGAAGGCCTCTCTCATATTGGCTAATGTTAATGTTCATGAGTCCACCATCAGGAGAACACTGAACAACAATGGTGTGCATAGCAGGGTTGCAAGGAGAAAGCCACTGCTCTCCAAAAAGAACATTGCTGCTCGTCTGCAGTTTGCTAAAGATCACATGGACAAGCCAGAAGGCTATTGGAAAAATGTTTTGTGGATGGATGAGACCAAAATAGAACTTTTTGGTTTAAATGAGAAGCATTATGTTTGGAGAAAGGAAAACACTGCATTCCAGCATAAGAACCTTATCTCATCTGTGAAACATGGTGGTGGTAGCATCATGGTTTGGGCCTGTTTTGCTGCATCTGGGCCAGGATGGCTTGCCATCGTTGATGGAACAATTAATTCTGAATTATACCAGTGAATTCTAAAGGAAAATGTCAGGACATCTGTCCATGAACTGAATCTCAAAAAAAGGTGGGTCATGCAGCAAGACAACGACCCTAAGCACACAAATCGTTCTACCAAAGAATGGTTAAAGAATAATAAAGTGAATGTTTTGGAATAGCCAAGTCAAAGTCCTGACCTTAATCCAATCGAAATGTTGTGGAAAGACCTGAAGCGAGCAGTTCATGTGAGGAAACCCACCAACATCCCAGAGTTGAAGCTGTCCTGTATGGAGGAATGGGCTCAAATTCCTCCAAGCCAGTGTGCAGGACTGATCAACAGTTACCTCAAATGTTTAGTTGCAGTTATTGCTGCACAAGGGGGTCACACCAGATACTGAAAGCAAAGGTTCACATACTTTTGCCACTCACAGATATGTAATATTGGATCGTTTTCCTCAATAAATAAATGACCAAGTATAATATTTTTGTCTCATTTGTTTAACTGGGTTCTCTTTATCTACTTTTAGGACTTGTGTGAAAATCTGATGATGTTTTAGGTCATATTTATGCAGGAATATAGAAAATTCTAAAGGGTTCACCAACTTTCAAGCACCACTGTAAGTGAACTTCTGGTCCTCTATGACCTGCCACGCCTACTTCGATCAAAAGGTGCAGGCTATCTGCTGGTACCTCGTATAGTGAAGGCTACATCAGGGAGCAGAGCCTTTTCTTACAAAGCCCCACAGTTATGGAACAGCCTTCCAAGTAATGTTTGGGAATCAGGCACAGTCTCAGTGTTTAAGTCTAGGCTGAAAACATATCTGTTTAGTCAAGCCTTTTGTTAATGGTGTTTATGAGGTAAAGGTGTAGATCTGGAGGGTCCTCAGACATAGAGTGTTTTGGTAAACTGGGATGTATGGATGCTGTCAGTCCCCCACTCGCTTGTTCAGTCGAGTTTGTTGACGGTGTAGTGGCTGGCTGCTTTATGTCCCGGGGCTCCCTCATGCCTGTGGTACCTTCTGGCTCTCTCCTTTTAGTTATGCTGTCATATGGCCCTTTTCCACTACCCTTTTTCAGCTCACTTCAGCTCGCTTCAGCTCACTTCAGCCCGACACGGCTCGCGTTTCGACTACCAAAAACCAGCACGACTCAGCTCGTTTCAGCCCTGCTTAGCCCCTAAAACTCGCACCGTTTTGGAGTGGGGCTGAAGCGAGCCAAACCGTGCCGAGTGAGGCTGGGGGCGTGAGCAGACACTCCCCTGTGCACTGATTGGTGAGGAGGAGTGTCCTCACATGCCCACACACGCCCCGCGAGCGCGCTGGGATCTGTAAACACCGCAAACCCGGAAGAAGAAGAATTACGAATTACGAGAATTTCTGAAGCCTTATGCGCCTCGCCTCATCTATACGCTCTTGCCAGTATCTGTCCGCGTTGTCGGTGACAACAAGCCACAGCACCAAGACCAGCAACACTAACGACTCCATGTCCTCCATGTTTATTGTTTACTATTCGGGTCGTGAGACTACTGCTTAAAAGATCACTGAATCAGTGACATACAGAGCATCGTGGACGAGTTCGCGGAGCGCAAGGCTCGTCGTATGCCCTTCAAATAATGCGCGCAGTAGGCTATTGATGTTTTATTATGAGCCATGTACAGTATGTCGCCTAATGTTTTTTTGTTTCTGAGTTACATGTTCGTTTGAAGGACTTAATGTACAAAATAACATAGTTGCACCCCGTAGTGTTGAAATTGGTAAACACAGTGCATTCAGTGAGGTTTGCACCGCCCTCCTTTTATTTCTGACTCTTCCTGTCACCGTTGCAACCTCTGAGCGCTCATTCGTATGCCCTTCAAATAATGTGCGCAGTATAGGCTATTGATGTTTTATTATGAGCCATGTACAGTATCCTAATGTTTTTTGTTTCTGAGTTACATGTTCGTTTGAAGGACTTGATGTACTAAATAACATAGTTGCACCCGGTAGTGTTGAAATTGGTAAACACCGCAGTTGCGGACATTTTGTAGCCTAAAATGATGTTATGATAAGCTTTAATAAAGGGCCCGGTCATTTGCCCCGCCCCCGGCCCGGCTCTGACTTGTTCCGCCACTGTCACTGATGTCACTGTTTGCGCTGCTTAACGACATCACGTGACGTCCACCCACTTTCGCTAACTCCACCCAATGTGTCCACCCACTTCCAGCCAGCACGGTTCAGCGCGGTTGTAGTCGAAATGCAACTCCAACAGCCCCGCTCAGCTCGACTCAGCTCGACTCAGCACGGCACGGCTCAGCCGCGTTTGTAGTGGAAAAGCGGCAATAGTTAGTTGCCGGAGTCCCTGCTTGTACTCAGTGCAATATGTATACTGTTCCTACTTATTCAGGTGACATTGGGCATACCTAACAACCTGTGTTTTCTCTCTCTTCTCCCCCCCCCAAATCTGTCCCTCTGACGTCGGTCCTGGGATCGAGATGCTGACCTCTTCTGCTCCTCGGACCTGCCTGATCCATCCTGGTGCCCTGTGTCTGGTTGGAGTCTCATCGCATCGCTCCTGTGGAGGGCAGCCCCATGTGGACAGTTGGGGGTCGTGCCTGGAAAACGCTCTGGACTCTTGCAGTGGTGCTTTTGTGGCTGGGGACTGCAGTTGGCTTGCTGACTTTAGGACTGCAGTTGACTTGCTGACTTTGGGACTACGGTTGTCGTGAATGGTTTTGCACTCGGGTTTCTGTCGGTGGGGGGTTTATAGCATCAACGAAGCTGACTTTATGTTAGGACTGTTAATGTTATAGTCATGTTGTCTGTTGTTGCCCGGATGGGGATGGGTTCCCTTTTGAGTCCGGTTCTTCTCGAGGTTTCTTCCTCATGTCATCTGAGTTTTTCCTTGCCACCATCACCACAGGCTTGCTCATTGGGGATAAATTAGGGATAAAATTAGCTCATATTTTAAGCCGTTCAAATTCTGTAAAGCTGCTTTGCGACAATGTTTATTGTTAAAAGCGCTATACAAATAAACTTGACTTAATCTGACAAAGGATATGCTGATATATTATAAAGAATTTGATATATTAACTGACCTCAAACTTTTTATATATTTGTTCATTTACGTAGTCCTTTTTCTGAAAACTCTGAAGACTGGGTTGGTTTAGTGCATATGTACAATACCAGTCAAAAGTTTGGACATGCCTTCTAATTCAATGTTTTTCTTTATTTTTATTCATTAAAAGGCACTCCATGTCTTAAAGTAATGATGGATGTCGTTTCTCTTTACTTATTTCAGCGTTTTTTGACATAATACGGGTTACTACAGTTGTGGAATAGGGCTATTTACTGTATTGTTATTATTTACTATTTACTGTTTGATCTCAAACACACTAAGAAGGCAAGAAATTGCACTCATTAACTTTTGACGAGACACACCTGTTAATCGAAAAGCATTCCAGGTGACTCCCTCATGAAGCTGGTTAAGATAACGCCAATAGTGTGCAATGCGTCATCAAGGTAAACGCTGGCTATTTTGAAGAATCGAAAATATGAAACACTGTTTTTTTAAACACTTTTTTGTTTACCACATAATTCCATTTATGTTCCAGATGTTATTTCATAGTTCTGATCTCTTCAGTATTGTTCTACAATGTAGAAAATACAAAATACAGAAAAACCCATGAATGACTAGGTGTATCCAAACTTTTGACTGGTAATGGATGTATTTGAAAGAGAAGCAAACACAGACAGTCAAATACTATCACAAAATCATAAATATCATAGTTCTAAAAGAGACAGGCTTGTAGGTAAGTGAATATAGAATGTGCTGCATATTTTACACTATCAGCAGAAGCAGGGGACTGGACATGTGTCCCTGGGGTGCAGCAAGCAGCTGGAGGACATCACACTCTGCTTTAATGATAATAAATGTGTCCATCTCCTTCCAAGATACACCAAGTACTGTAATAACAGCCCGAGAGATTTACAGTCCACACTGGTAGACTTCAGTATCTCACCAGTGACACCGCTGTGAAAGTGAATTAATATGTTATGCTGCTTTTTAGCTTTTAAGTGAAGGTGAAAATGTGCACATTTCAAAAAAGAATTTACTCCAAGCTTCATAAAATAAACCGCTGACACAATCACATTCAAAAGATGCATTTATGTGAGATGAATGGAAAACACACTGATTCTCTAAAAAAGCCTCACGTTGTTATTCAGCACTATTACCTCGGAGTTGCTCTGTTGAGATTCAGGAAGAGTAGTGAATTTAATGTAAAAATTTGCCAGCACAGTCATCACCTGCACTGCCTGTGCAGACCAGCAATTTTGAGTTCTCTCTTAAGACTACTCTTAAGAGAATTATTCGCAAGAAGCCAATTATTGACAGGTGAGTGTTGATTTATCTACAAAGCAGATCTAATGAGTTATTTTTCTTTTTGCATTTCTTTTTCTGGCAGCTTACATTTTAAATTTGACTACAAAGAGACATATTACTACAGGATTTAGCGTTGTGTCGCAAGCAGTGCGGCGTGGACGTGTTTACCCGCTTTATCAACAATACATACGAAAGGAATAAAACACAACAAGCATACTGTTAAAGAAAACGTATGATGTGGTGTAATGCAGGGGTTCTCAACCTTTTCTACTGTAAGGCCCACCAATTTATATTTGTAACGAGTCGGAGCCCATTAAAAAAGATCCCCAATTATTTTGGCTCCTCTATTCTATTAGAATCTAATAATCTACTGTAAAGTGTATTAATGGGATGCAACATCACTCCCTGTTACAGATGGGAGCCCAGGAATTAAATAAATGTAATAAAAATAAACTGTTTTTAATTGTAGGTATTGTATTTAAAACTGTATGGATGTGCCAGAAGCCAATATAAAACCATGTTTGTGTACAGCAAACAAGCAAGTTATTAAAACCAAGAAGTACACCCAGAAGAAGTGGATACAGAAACCATTCAATGGGATAGATCCTTACACACTAACAAAGAAGGATCTTTCCTATGAAAGAAAAATATATTAGCTAAATTTGACATTAGTAGAATAAATTTTGATCCTATTGTAGCCGGAACTAAATACAAAAACAATAGTTATGCATACTATTAATTAACTTAATGTGAAGATAATGGGACGGTTCCGCTATGATACCGTATGTGTAGAGTAGTCAACAGGTGGCGCGTGCGTCACTGGGTCGTTCAACAATGTCAACAACGGTGGACGCCGCACAGCTCGAACCAACAAAAGTAAAGTGTTTATTCAGGGTTTATTGTGAATTTAATCTCATCTCATTATCTCTAGCCGCTTTATCCTGTTCTACAGGGTCGCAGGCAAGCTGGAGCCTATCCCAGCTGACTACGGGCGAAAGGCGGGGTACACCCTGGACAAGTCGCCAGGTCATCACAGGGCTGACACATAGACACAGACAACCATTCACACTCACATTCACACCTACGGTCAATTTAGAGTCACCAGTTAACCTAACCTGCATGTCTTTGGACTGTGGGGGAAACCGGAGCACCCGGAGGAAACCCACGCGGACACGGGGAGAACATGCAAACTCCACACAGAAAGGCCCTCGCCGGCCCCGGGGCTCGAACCCAGGACCTTCTTGCTGTGAGGCGACAGCGCTAACCACTACACCACCGTGCCGCCTTTAAATTTAATATCATCTTGTAAATTTTAAAGATACGGAGCCATCAAGTAAATGTTTTTCGTGATGAAAATAGTCTGTTAAACCGTAAATTTGTCAATTTGATCATTCTTGTCACTGTGAGTGTAACCCCTGGACTCGTTGACATTAGTTGATTAGAGTGATATTTGCAGGAAATGGACACGTCCAATTTCATCTCTGTTCGCATTGGTGTTTGGTGTTTTAACATATACTTCCTGAAGAGGCTCATAATTTACATTCCCAACTCAAAACATCCTCAAAACATTGAAAGTTTTCAAGGAATATAAGGGATATAATTATTGGGTAGGTTTTTGGAATTGGGCTATGAACCAGAGTTAGGATGTTATGCTGGTATTTAGACATCAACTTCTCAAATATTTGGGGATTGACAATTTGAAACGTTTGAATACTCACGAGGACTCGTGCATTACCGAATTAAAAAAAAAATGTAGATGTGGCAGACAATTTTACAATTGCTAAGAATTATTACCAGTTGCTAGGACGTTAATTAAGAGATTAATATTAAAACACAAAACCATTAATCACACCTAATAAAACATAAATAAATTATCGCTACTGCTTGGGCTACAAATTAACCATGTCGGGTTCAAATCATTCAGGCCGAGCCTCAAATAACTATAACGCCCACAAAAACCATATTATTGTTATATTAATTAGTTCAACAGCCAATTTAGCCATGTGTGTTAATTTCTGTTACCAGAATTCTTATCCCCAAATATATGAACTATACACCAGTATAGAATCAGCACTCATCAAAATTTAAATGTATGCATTCTTTTGCTCTGTATGCATTCTTTTGCGGAAATATTTGTTTGATTATTCAAGTATGTGATTAATATAAAAAAATCAAACATCATTATGATTTCACAATAACTGGCCCATCAATAAGTATGATAAGGACAAATATATCTTACAGGCCGCGTGAAGTAGACGCGGTTACCCAGACCACAAGCCCTAACTTAAGCACAATAATGGATGTGGCATGGGCGATAATTCGCGTATTTGTATGTTTGACAACATTTTATAAGCGTCTATTCCAGTTAAACATCAATAAAATGTATTAATTCTATCTTATTTCAGCGAAACGTTATACAAACCAATGTCACAGTGAGTATTGTTTTGGCTGGGAACGACCCGGAAGTGGAGGACTGATCACAGCGCCACCTGCTGAATACAGCTAAAATGTAACATAGCAGAACCGTCCCATTAACAGATAATCAATAGATTTTAAGGGTTTTTTTTTTAAGACTGTGTATATTTTTAGTTTTTTGTATTTGTAATTACTTGTATCTGTACATACACAACCCCACCAGCTCTGTTGACCAACTTATTGTGTTTAAATAAAGTTATTCATTCATTCATTATGAGCTGGAAAATTATCCATCAGTTGAGTTCCCTGACATCTGAAACTACCTGTTGCAGCAGACATCGTTCTACACGGACACACAGATGAAAACCTGGAAGAGCACAGAGGCGTACAATTGTTTATATGTCACTGGGTTAAAGATCTGGGGATCAGGACACTACAAGATAAATCCTGTATCATTTCTGCCCGGGGAAGGAGGAATTTCTGGGCTTTTTGTCCGCACCTTTGCTATGGTTGCTAGGACGCTACAAGTTTTGGTAACAGGTGTAAACAAATGACAGCTGCTGGATTATCAATCCTCCCTGCTCTTCTCTTCCAGCAGGCATCACAGATCCATATAATTTACCCACAAACGTATTTATTTATAGCTCTCTATCTCTCTCGCTCTCTGTGTATGTGCACACATGCTCTGTGTGTGGGTGGGTGGGGGGTTTTAAATGTACAGGAGGAATGTGACAAAAGATAAGACTTGTTCTTCTTAATTTACCCACAAATGTATTTATTCCACTTGAAAAGTGCACAGCAAACCAGCTACCGAATTTGGGACACTGCGACATCCTGAACTATTTAGTATTTGGCTTCAAACTTGAAAAAAATTTGTGGCCTACTAGATGGCGCTTCGCAGCCCACTAATGGGCCACAGCTGAGTAGCTGAGAAACACTGGTGTTATGTATGGCACCTTTAATGTATTAATGAATGATATGTAATATTTTTGAACCATACATTTAATATTATGGAACATTCACAAGACAATTCCTGTTATTAATTCTATCCACATTCACTGGATATGAGCAATCGCATGCTCTGATTGGTTACTCTTCTACTAGGCTATCAGCTCATATACCGTGAGTAGAGAAAAACAAAATGGTGGAGCGTGTTGTTGAAGTAACCAAGGACAAAATAAAAATTCTACTCGAAAACAAAACCGCAAAAAGTATCAAGTATTGAAAAGAAACAGAAATAGCTAAAAGAATATAGTTTTTTTCCCCCCAGTATCTCCTGTTCCGCACTCCAGCCCAGTAATGCACCTTTAAGTTGGTTCGCCAAATGCCAAAAAACCCTAAAGAAGAAGAAGAAGAAGAAACCTCCCCAAAAATAAAAAAGAAACAAAATATGGAATAAAAGTATTTGACGGTAAGAACATATCTTTTTATTTTTCAAGAATTATTATTATAGCATTTTTCACAAATTGCTCCTGTCATTTTGCCAGTTTGTTTACATTCTAAGCAGAAATTACTTTGTCTGACATTTTGTATAGTTTTTATTTATCAAATTTGCAAAAAAATTAAATAAAAATGCTTGGTTTCTCAAAATCCAGTGAATGTGGATAGAATAAAACAGTTATTCCACTCAATCTCATCGTACATGGCTTATAGCCGACTCGGCGCTACACATCTTGTCAGCTATCAGCTCATGTATGACTCGATTTCATGGAATAACTGTTAATTATTCCTTACAGTATGTTAAAGCAGGTATAAACAGTCATTTGCTCACCAGACGCTCTTTTTTCTTTCTCTTGAAGCAGGCTTGTCGTACTCGAGACCAGGACTCAGACTTGAGTCCGACTCATGCGACTCGGACTTGAGTCCGACTCATCCTTGAGTCCGACTCGTCCTAATTTTAAGGACTCGTGACTTGACTTGGACTTGAACACTGATGACTCAGACTTGGACTCGTACATTAATTGCATTATGACTCGTAAATTGGAGATGAGGACTCAGATTTTTTCTTTATTTTTTGTAACATGCCATCATGATTTGGCATAAGATATTTATACAAACATTAATTTTTATACTAATTTCATGTAAGACTGTCACACCTGCGTGCCTTGGCGTGTGCATCAGATAGACTCTTGGTCGCGCACCGGACAGCGCGCACGCCAAGCGGACTCTCGCGCCCACCCTGTAAACCACTTGCACCTGCACAGCATTAAGGCGCAATCAGTGCGCCTATATAAAGGCTGTCAAAACACACTTACTTTGTGAAGTATTGAGTTGCATTGCTGACACATTACCGGGCCTTATTTCCTTGTTTGGTTTCCTGATCCCTGATTTCCTGTTTCTCGTCTTTGATTCTGCCTTGTCCACGATAGCCTGTTTGTGCCTCGCTCGACCTATTGCCTGTTTCACCGTTTTACGATTTTGCCTGCCGTTCTGGATTGTTTACCTGTCTTCACTTGTACGAATAAACACACCTTCTGCACTTACATCTGTCTCCCAACCAACTCTGACAGAATACTTCACACTCACGGACAAAGAGAACGCACATTCACCGGTTCATACATCATCTTCAGGAACAAACTAACGTTAATGGCGCTAAAATGCCTGGAGAGAAGTCCCTAGGATTGTCCGCTTTGCTTATGCAGACTTCTCGTGCAGTGGGAAAAAATGCACTGCTGTGTGTTCCATATGTAGAAGAACGATTGAGGAGACAACGGGGACAACCTTGAACTTCAATCATTTGGCAAGACTCCACCCAGAGAAGGAAGTGACATGCTATGTTCATTGCTCGGTTGATAGCAGGGCTTGCTGACCAATGAACTAGCAAGTGTTAACCCTCTCTCATGTTATTTGCTCTGTTGATAGCGGGGCTTGCTGAATGATGAACAAACTTTTTATCTGTAGCCTATTAACTAAAATAGGGCAGTCAAGCAGTAACGTTAGTCCAACACAGTAGCAGAGACGGTTTCGCATGAAGACAGCAACAGCCACCGTCAAATGGTGCGGTTGGAGTCTTGTTCTCAGACTCGACTCAAAATTTTCTTTAATGACTTGGACTTGACTCAGACTTGAACACTAGGGACTCGAGACTGGACTCGGACTCGAGGTTTAGTGACTCGACTACAACACTGTCTTGAAGTTAATGACAAAAAAATGCAGTTATGTTCCCAAGAAACCGCAAAGCGCAAAGTATTCTGTACTGAAGAAGGAAAACTGCTACAAAGCACCGACACTAGAGCCTTCTTCCATAAATGTTAAACAAACGTCTCCCAACATAAAGTTTTAGGAAGAACACGTGTTTCTTTGTTAAAGGACGATATGGTTTTTATCTGTTTATTTTTGGATTATTGTGAAGTATCCACCATTCACGTTGAGTTGTTACTATAGAAATAAAAATTGAGTGCAGGAATATAAACCTGTGATTTGAACTACAGCTGGAACAACTGTCAGAGCTCATCTCATCTCATCATCTCTAGCCGCTTTATCCTCTTCTACAGGGTCGCAGGCAAGCTGGAGCCTATCCCAGCTGACTACGGGCGAAAGGCGGGGTACACTCTGGACAAGTCGCCAGGTCATCACAGGGCTGACACATAGACACAGACAACCATTCACACTCACATTCACACCTACGCTCAATTTAGAGTCACCAGTTAACCTAACCTGCATGTCTTAACCTAACCTGCATGGGGAAACCGGAGCACCCGGAGGAAACCCACGCGGACACGGGGAGAACATGCAAACTCCGCACAGAAAGGCCCTTGCCGGCCACGGGGCTCGAACCCGGACCTTCTTGCTGTGAAGCGACAGCGCTAACCACTACACCACCGTGCCACCCCTAATGTCAGAGCTGCTGTTATAAAAAAAAAAACCTCAACATCTGACCAAACAGATTTAACAATTCATCGATGTGGTGGTATAAAGTGCAATTAACACAATTCAAACATCTTTACAGTATTTACTAACTTTAGTGACTCAGAAACTTCTTGGTGTTAGGCGACAGTGCTATTTATACATCTTTCATAATGTTAGAGTTAAGATGGAAAAAAAATATTTTTTTTATGTTCATTCATTCATTTGCTCATTCATTCATTCATTCATCAGTAACAGTTTCATCCTGGTCAGGGTGGATCCAGAGCTTATCCCAGGAACACTGGGCATGAAGCAGGAATACACCCTGGATAGGTCGCAAGTCCATCTCTCTCTCACACACACACACACACACACAATTTTAGTGTACCCAGTCCACCCGCATGCATGTTTTTGAGAGGTGGAAGGAAACCAGAGAACCCAGACGAAACCTGTGTGTACATGGGGAGAACCCATGTGCAAAACCCAACACAGACTGTACCCCGAGCTCAGGATCAAACCGGGAACCTTAGAGCTATGAGGCAGCACCACTACCTGCTGCACCACCACAGTGCCCAATATAAACCTCATATAATAGTTATTAATGAAAAAATGGTATAATGGTATTTTATCATCAGGTAATATAATTTATGTGGGGTTTGATACCAGTAACAAATCGTTTAGAGAAAATAACACCACTATGGAGAGCTTAAATAGAATTAGCAGGTTAAAGGAAAGACAGATCAGAACAATGTTTTAGTGATTCTTAGTCAAGCCTAAGGAGAGTGTGCCGAGAGGTAATTCTAACCTCGGCTTGAAGAAAAGAAAAAATTTCTAATCAGCCTTTTGGGTACAGAGAAAATGATCACTATGCAGAGAGAAAAGTCCTGATGAGGAGTCTGGGCTAGAGAATAACACAGCAGGGAGAGAGAGAGAGAGAGAGAGAGAGAGAGAGAGCGCATTATGCTTTACAAAGGCAAATAAGCTTTCACAATTGTTAAGAAGTATTCAGTAGGGTGACTTGCTCTCTAACCCTACTGTATAGTTCTCCATCCATAAATTATATACTGTACCCCTCACATTATCCTGACACATATGTCAAGTTCACATTTTTAGACTACACAATAAACTCTAGCCAATAAAGAATATAAGTTCCTTAACCAGAACATTAAACATTACATTAGCAGGCCATTTTTCTGCCCTGGAGTATAACTGGCAGATGTGCGTATGTGATATTAATTACAACCCCAAATCAGAAAAAGTTGGGACGGTATGGAAAAAGAAAGAAAGAAATTTCTAAATTTACTTTGACTTGTATTTCATTGCAGACAGTATGAAACCAAGATATTTCATGGTTTGTCTGGTTAACTTCATTTATTTTGTTAGTATACACTACCATTCAAAAGTTTGGGGTCACCCAGACAATTTTGTGTTTTCCATGAAAAGTCACACTTTTATTTCCCACCATAAGTTGTAAAATGAATAGAAAATATAGTCAAGACATTTTTCTGGCCATTTTGAGCATTTAATCGACCCCACAAATGTGATGCTCCAGAAACTCAGGCCCTTTCCACACGGCAACGGATTCAGGTGAATCCGATACAATTGTTTATCGTTTCGGCCTGGCGTCCACACGGCACCGGCGTTTTGGGTGCCCCAAAGCGCAATCTTTTGAGAACGGGTTCCAGAGTGGAAAGATCTGGCAACGTTGCCGTTGCAAAGTCGTCTGGATGAGTAGAACGGATTTGTTTACGATGATGTCACAACCACATGTGCTTCACGCTGGGTAGAAGTGTAACAAACTCCATACGAGTTGTCAACAAATCCTATAACTTGGTTCATGAAACGCGCTTACAAAATATTTTCACTGTGAATATTTATTGTGTAATGGTGCAAAGTGAGAGAGAGAGAGAGAGAGAGAGAGAGAGAGAGAGAGAGAATAGCCCTTAGGTAGAGTCAATCCCGCCAGCAAAAATAGGGAAAAAAAGGAGCGATCTCACCTCTTCAGATGTTGGTTTAAGTCCTACAATACATTCCTCAAAAAGAGCGTAGAAGAACAAATTAATCCATCAACGTGTAGCATTCAATTTATTCCGGACCATTAAAGACGCCGCCTTCCGGGGGCGTCGTGGCTCAGGTGGTTAAGGCGCCATACCATGAATGCGGGCGACCCGGGTTCGATTCCGGCCCGAGGTCATTTCCCGATCCCTTCCCGTCTCTCTCTCCTGCTCATTTCCTGTCTCTACACTGTCCTATCCAATAAAGGTGCAAAAAGCCCAAAAAAATATCTTTAAAAAAAAAAAAAAAAAAGACGCCGCCTTCCACGTAGAATCATACGTCATCCTCACCACCATATTGGATAGGTCAAAGCGGAGAATAAAGATGCCTCATTCATGTGCTGCGTTTAACTGTACCAACAGGTTTACCGTCTAAACGAGATCACATGGGATTACCTTTCACAGGTGAGACTGGAAAAATACTTTTCATTGTATTTGGTCATTATAATGTAATTTTACGAACAGATTTTTCTGACTTTGTGGCTAATATGAAGTCTCGCGCATAATAGTTTATGCGCATGCGTCCTTACTTCTTCTATTGTTCTGGTGTCTCCGAAGGGACCGTCTTACAGCGCCCCTAGAGGTGTGGCATGTGTATTGCATCGTTTTCAGCAAGCGTTGCGTTGCCATATGGACCTGATATTTTACTGATCGTTGCCCATTTGGACGCGATATTTTTTTAAATAACATCTCGTTGCCGTTGTCGTGTGGATGTAGCCTCAATCTGCTCAAAGGAAGGTCAGTTTTATAGCTTCTCTAAAGAGCTAAACTGTTTTCAGCTGTGCTAACATGATTGTACAAGGGTTTTCTAATCATCCATTAGCCTTCTGAGGCAATGAGCAAACACATTGTACCATTAGAACACTGGAGTGAGAGTTGCTGGAAATGGGCCTCTATACACCTATGGAGATATTGCACCAAAAACCACACATTTGCAGCTAGAATAGTCATTTACCACATTAGCAATGGATAGAGTGGATTTCTGATTAGTTTAAAGTGATCTTCATTGAAAAGAACAGTGCTTTTCTTTCAAAAATAAGGACATTTCAAAGTGACCCCAAACTTTTGAACGGTAGTGTACATCTATTTCTGCATTTCAGGCCTGCAACACATTCCAAGAAAAAGTTGGGACAGGAGCAATTTAGGGTTATTAATGAGGTAAAACAACTAAATCGTGATGTGATTTGAAACCGGTGATGTCAATAGGTGATTGTAACCATAACTTGGTACAAAATCAGTATCCAGGAAAGGCCTAGTCTTTGAGGAGCAAAGATGGGCTGAGGATCTCCAGTTTGTCAACAAATGTGTGAGAAAATTATTGAAATATTTAAAAACAATGTTACTCAAAGGAAGGGATTTGGATATTTCACCCTCTGCTGTGCATATCATCATTAAATAATTCAATGAATCTGGAGGAATTTTGGTGCGTAAGGGGAAAGGGCACAAGCCCAAGCTGGACACCCACAATCTCTAATCCCTCAGACAGCACTACATCAAGGACCGTCACTCATCTATGGCTGATATAACCACATGGGCTTGGGATTACTTTGGGAAACCTTTGTCAAGTGCTACAAGACAGAGTTACATCCTCAAATGGCAGTTTGAACTTTACTGTGCCAAAAGGAAACCTTATGCTAAGTGTTTCGAGAAGCACTGTCGACTTCTCTGGGCTCAAAGGCTTATAAGATGGACCATCACACAGTGGAAACATGTATTGTGATCAGATGAATCAGTATTCCAGGTCTTTTTTGTAAGAAATGAACAGAGTGTGCTCTGGACCAAAGACGAAAAGGATCATTCAGACTGTTTCCAGGAACAAGTCCAAAAGCCAGGGTCTGTCATGGTATAGGGTTGTGTCAGTGCCCTTGGCAAAGGTAACTTAAACTTCTGTGATAGCAGCAGTGAAGTACTTTGATGCAGTAATGCAGAAAAGTACTTTGAGATTTTGGAGCAACATATGCTGCCAACATAATATGATGACATTTTTCCATTGATATTTCAACAAGGCAGCACAGTGGTGTAGTGGTTAGCGCTGTCGCCTCACAGCAAGAAGGTCCTGGGTTCGAGCCCCGGGGCCGGTGAGGGCCTTTCTGTGTGGAGTTTGCATGTTCTCCCCGTGTCCGCGTGGGTTTCCTCCGGGTGCTCCGGTTTCCCCCACAGTCCAAAGACATGCAGGTTAGGTTAACTGGTGACTCTAAATTGAGCGTAGGTGTGAATGTGAGTGTGAATGGTTGTCTGTGTCTATGTGTCAGCCCTGTGATGACCTGGCGACTTGTCCAGGGTGTACCCCACCTTTCGCCCGTAGTCAGCTGGGATAGGCTCCAGCTTGCCTGCGACCCTGTAGAAGGATAAAGCGGCTAGAGATAATGAGATGAGATATTTCAACAAGCCAATGTGAAACCACATTCTACACAAATTACAACAGCATGGCTGTGGAAGAAGAGGGTGCCTTTGAATCCTGAAACAAAAATATATGACACCAACGACCCTGTACTGTTGCACGCCTTAAGATCTGTTTGCAGGAAGAAAGGGACAAAATAACACCTGAAACACGTCATCATTTGGTTTCTTCAGTCCCTAAACATCTTTCAAGTGTTGTGAGAAGAAATGGCAACATTACTGAAAGGTAAAGGCTTTCCTGTCCAAGCTGTTTTTGAAATGTGTTACAAGAATCAAAATAGAAATGTGTTTATTTTGACAAAACAATAAAATTCATGAGGTACAGTAAAACATCAAATAATAATGCTCTTGTATTGTTTTGAGTGCAGTACAAAGTATTATTTACAATTCATTGGTTTTAGGTTTAACTTCACTTTCAACATACTGCCCCAACTTTTTCGAATTTGGGATTGTACTTGATAGCTAAATATAAATTTCTGCTGGTTGAAGAGTGAGAAGCTCCTGCCTCACCTCTGTTCCGCATGGTGGATGGAGAAGATGGCTCCAGAGTTGAGCAGCTTTTGTTTCAGAGTAACAGCCATGGTAAACTCAGTTCTGCCTCTCAGCTTCTGCAGCATGTGCTGAGCCGTCTCTTCGGGCACCTTCACGCTCCTGGAGGAGCCTGCCAAGAGCCAAGGAACATTACCGTAAAGCACAGAGTCAATTCAGAAGGCTTGGAAAATGTGTGCATGAACTTTAGTAAATATGTCTACAGATAATATGTTTAAGAGCTCATCTAATTATATTAAAGTCAGCTTCACATTACTTAAAAGATTACAAAAATTACATCAGAGAGATATAAAGGTCAGGTATGTGGTGAACAAGATGCAGCATGGATTTATTTCTTTTTAATGTATATGCAAAACACTGCACACTTGGGAGCCCGAGGCAAGATAATATAAACATGAGTCTCTTTATTGAGCTGTTTTTTCAAAAGAGAAATCCTTGAAAGAAGATGCAAATTAGTTGAAAACTAGAAGATACAGAAACAAGCTATTAAAAAATAAAATACAACAAAGAAATGGGTTCAACTGACTAAATTTTTGCGAATTTTCACAAATGCATATATTTGCTGTCCTAAGAAAGGATTTGTGCTTGATTAAATGCAATTCACAGTGGAAATAATGAGCATTTATGGTTATGAGGTCAAAGAAATGCTGATTGCATGTTAAAATGTTCGGTGAAGATACATTTATGTTACATCGTCCTTTGCTAAAGAGTTGGAACTGAGAAAGTTCTAGATCCAGTGAGAACAGTGCAAGTGTTCAGAGCCAGAACATTATGGGTGTGTCTGAAACATAAAACATGCTGTCTTATCACGAAGGAGCTTAGCTCAATTTTCCACAAAACAGTTGCTTTAGAGGCAGCACGGTGGTGTAGTGGTTAGCGCTGTCACCTCACAGCAAGAAGTTCCGGGTTTGAGCCCAGTGGCTGGCGAGGGCCTTTCTGTGCGGAGTTTGCATGTTCTCCCTGTGGGTTTCCTCCGGGTGCTCCGGTTTCCCCCACAGTCCAAAGACATGCAGGTTAGGTTAATTGGTGGCTCTAAATTGACCGTAGGTGTGAATGTGAGTGTGAATGGTTGTTTGTCTCCGTGTCAGCCTTGCGATAACCTGGCGACTTGTCCAGGGTCCACCCCGCCTCTCGCCCATAGTCAGCTAGGATAGGCTCCAGCTTGCCTGCGACCCTGTAGAACAGGATAAGCGGCTACAGATAATGGATGGATGGTTGCTTTAGACCCAGCATTGTTTCTTCTGGGTATATCTTCCGGACAGCTCT